>NC_051225.1:20960757-21260757 GCF_015220715.1 Pygocentrus nattereri
TGCCTCTAAATAACACAATGTTATTACATTAAATCAAATCGTTGTGAATGCATTGCCTGATGTTTGAGACATTTCAGATTTTGAGGAAATCTTTTTTGATCTAAAGCTTTATTTAAAAAATGTATTCATTGTGGAGTGGAACATGTGTGGTGCTGTAAGGCAAAATAGTCCCCAGTGGGGTGGGCAGACACCACCCCCGCAAGGATTACAGCGCACATGTTTACTAGTCATTTAGTTCATTCGCTTACCAGCAATTTAACAATATCAGAGTCGACAAGTTTCTCTGTATGTTTTGCTACTGAAACAATTTCCCGATTTCCCTTAGGAATCAATGTCTGTCTGTCTGTCTATCTATCTACCTATTGGATCATTTCACATCAAATCACTTTGCTTGAGTTTGATTATGTCTCAAAGATAGAATTATGCAGAAAGTTTTAAAAATGGATCTACACAGTTAATTTTACTTAGTGAACAGAAGTCAATATAGCATCAGAATTTTCTCGGAAGCGTTACGAGTGCCAATAAAAAAGTTGGACATTAGAGAAAGCAGCATTAATGAGTAATTCCTCTTCTGGTGTCAGCGCTGTCTCTGCCATTAGACTAACCCTACTGTGTTCTCTTTGACTCCACGCCTTGCTCTTAGGGCTCCCGACCGCTTTTGTCGTTTCAGACCCCCAAGGCTCTTCTGTCCTACGTCTGCATGTCGAATTCATGCACCTCCATGCTTCCCTCTTTCTCCCTTTTTCTTTTTCTTTCATTTGAACATTTACATATCCCTGATCGCATTCGCAGTGTTGTCATTATTCCAAGGACAGAGCACCAAGCAGCGCTGCGCACGGGCCCAGCTCTCGTCCTTGGGTTTCTCAGCCTCTGAAGTGCCACCACTAATTTAAAACTTTAGAAAGATCTCTGCTCCATATTCATATTCCTAACTAAAAAAAATTTCCCCAACACAATGTTCTTCCAGTAGATGTTAAAAAAAGTAATGTTTCTGATATTTAAATGGCAAAAATGATCGCTTGCAGTCTGTGCCATGACGCAAAGCTGCCACTAACAACACAGCCATTGTAGAGAGAAGAAACTAAAACAGAGCGAAAAACTAAATGTCTTGATTCATGCTGCTCAGTTGGCTTGCTGAAAAAAGATTTTGCAGGCACCTTAACATCAGCATCTCATCTGCAGCTGTATGTTCGAAGGCCAACTCTGAAACAATGGAAACATCTACACTTTATTTCCACTAGTTTTTTTCCACTTTGCTTTGCTGCTGTGCAAAGCCACCATTTTATTTCATCCACCAAACATGCAAATTCTGTTCAAAACAGCATTTGTCAGACACAATGTTGGGAGTAATTTGGGACAAAGGTGGTGAACTTTAATTTGCCGAACAAATTCACTTAACTAGAGTCATTATGTTCTATTAAACCTACCTGAACTTTATGCAAATATCGACAAAAGAGTTCCCTTCCAGCATTCCATGAGGACAAAGACACTCCATAGATGAATAGATTCAGCTTAATTCAGCATCAACACAAAGAGAGAAGGGTTGTGGCTAGGGCCTGAGCCTAATAGCCTCAGAATCATCACCATCATACAGTGAACATTTGACAACATTGAGTTGCTCTGTGAAGGACAATGTAAAATGTTTATGAAACTGCAGTTTAAATGTAGACTTTCACTGTGTGCTAGGGGTTGAGACAGCTGAAGCAGAAGACAAGGCTTTAAAAAAGATTCTGAGGTTGTAGTTAAAATAGGCAAGCATATGATTTTTCTTTTTTTTTTTCTGTTTCTTGTAGTTTTGATGGGTGAGGGTGCTGCTAAGGTGACTGGCGGCTAATGTAGATATTGCTTTATGTTGTCAGTATGGGCTGGAGCGGATCCTCGGGGAAGAGAAGAGTCTGGCACTGCTGGCCCGAGCGATGGATCCTTGTCAGCCTGCAATGATGACCGACGTCGTCAAACTGCTCTCTGCCATCTGTATTGTGGGAGAGGAGAACACGTACGTCCCCATGTTATATGTCATATATGATCAATAACTGCATTTTTTAAAAAAATAACAGGGCCAAAAAGTGTTTGGAGTACCTGTTAATCGATGGTTCATTAAAGAGTGAAGAATTTTAAAAATTAAAGGTCCTCCTCATCATGTAAAGTTCTAAACAGCAAGCAGTTTCTTTTAAAACTGCTCCTAAAGTCTCATTTGAGCCACATTCAAAGCCATTGTAATACTTGATGTATGCACCATATTGACGAAAAAAAAAAAACCAAAATAGAAACTTCTGTATTAATTAGCATTTTTGTTGTTCACATGGACCACTAAACGTATTCATGTATCATGTATCAGAATTTGAAGCAAATTGCCTGAAACAGTGGTAAACATATCTTACATAAGAACCCGGTTTTGTTTAAATTTAATTTCTTATCTGGAACGAGGCTGATTGACTTGGCAGGTAGCAAGCTCACCTATTGTTACTCACTGTTAGGCTTTGAATTTGAGTATTTACTGGAGAATTCACTGTAAACTGGAATATACAAAGTAAAGAGTTTATTACTTGAGTGTCTTACAAATTTCGAATGTCTGTTGTCTTAATAGTGTTAAACCTAGTTTAGGAAGACAAATGTATGTCATTGTCAGCTTATTGCTAACATAACACAGGAAATCACAGAGGCGTAAAAAAGTTTGATCAAGAAAAAAGCAACCATTAAGGTGAACATTTCTGCATTAATCAGTGCTACATTATAATATGTTTATCTTTCATGACAAAAGTCTTAAAATATTCATTAAATAACTAATATAATGATGAGCGACTGAAAGTCATTCATTCTGTGGCCCAGGGTTTCTTAACAGTAATAACCCAGTCTTAATCCACAATTCTTGATGGAGGAATTGTTTATTGTGATTAAATTGTTTATTGTGTAATTATTTATTGAACATGTCTCATAATGTATGTTTTATGTTGCTTAAATGGTAATATGCCACTCAATGCTGTGCATTAGTGATTTTATCATGAGTTAGGAGGTAAGCACTGACTCTTGCGATTTATTGCTTTTTCACAGAACTGTACGTCTAAGTTAAGTGTGTGTAAATACACTGATTTGCTTAATGATTTGCTAAACTGATTTGCTTAATGTAGCCAGAGAGGGAAAAATTCAGGGGTTATTTCAAAGACATTGACATGTTACATGATTTCTGTACAAACTTGAAATTATGAAATACATTTTCATATTGTGATTTCACAGTGCTTTTTGATATTAACCACTGCAGCACTGCATAGTGTTGCATTATTGTGACACTGGAGTATTGTTCAGAGCAGATTGCCATTGATTTTCAAAATGTCTGCATAATTAAGTAGGTAAGATGTGATCAGTCATTTAAAGTGGTTGGATGTGAAATGCTCTGTTCTAGACAAACTGAGTCAGAATTGTTCACTCTGTGTGTGTGTGTGTGTGTGTGTGTGTGTGTGTGTATATATATATATATATATATATATATATATATATATATATATATATATATATATATATATATATATATATATAAAAAAACACTGGTGGTTTTGGATAGTAAATTAAATGGCTATGTTTACATTGTAGATATTCTGTCTGGTTCCTGTCACCACTACTGTAAAGAAATCTGAGCTTGGCAGTGCACCATTTCTCCTGATGACTCTCTGAGTGACTTTGCTTCCGTCTGAGCCACTTAATTATAAATACATTTTAAAAAATCAGTGCAGTCCTTCTTTAACATTGTTTAATTTTTTTTCTGTTCTTTGTTATAAGCACAGTGTTCTCTGATTCTCTCCTGAATAGCTATGAAATGTTGAGTATATTAACTTCATTTTTATGTCTGATCTTGCTGTATCCATCCTTTATCTGTATTCTCTATAGCTTTTATGTAGTCTCTTATTCAGAGATCATGTCTCATCCTCAGCATACAGTTAGCACAACATTAACCAGAGGTTCATTACCAGTGTCTGAGCAAAATGCTCTCTCTGTGAATATCACCACTGTAGCTTTGCCAAGTAAACGCAGCCAAGATGAAGAAAAAAATCATGTTTAAAAAAAAAGTTATTAGATGCGTTCGTACTGAGAAAGTGGGGGGTGGGGGAAGAAGTGCAAGAACTGCAAACCTAGCATAACCCTTCACTGAAACTGTAAAAACGAATCAAAGCTGTGAACATAGTGTCAGGAAGGGCAGAGGAAAGAAGAGGCACTGCTGACTGGAGAATAAGCGGAATGATAGGAAATGGCAAAAGACGAATGTGCTGCATTTAGTTTTGGCCTTTTGTGCACTGACGCGTTTGATATTTCTCCATGTTTAGGCTGGAGAAGGTCCTTGAAGCCATCACCAGCGCAGGGGAAAGGCTGGAGATGAATCGCTTCAGTCCCATAGTCCAGGGCCTTGCTGACCGCTCCGTCCAGCTTCAGGTAATAGTTTACCCCAATTGAGTGCCACCATGCCCCCTGGCTTCTGCTGAGGGAGATGAAACTTTGCTCTCACAGCAAATCCAACATTTTAAAAACAAACAAACTAAAAAAGGCCCACTCAATTCACATTTATATTCACAACTGCATCCATGATATCAATAATAAAGGCTGGATACAGTTGTATGCCATAGCTTTGGTGGTCAAATGACACATTTTGTTGAATTTCTAAGTCAAAGTACATATTCTTTGAGGAGAACACACTTCTGCACATTATATTGCAAAATTACTGGTTAACGTGTTTAACTTAAGAGTAAAATGTGACCTGTGTGAAAGTTATGATGAATTTTATATATTTCTTTTTCCACAATATATTAAACTCATTTCAAATTAATAGAAGGTTTGTGCTGCAATTTTGCAGGAAGATTAAATTTTTTTCCCCTGTATTTTTACTTAGAAAATTAAAAGAAAAACATGTCATTTGACCAGTGGTACTTCAATCTTTCTGTATGACTGCATGTGAATTCTCATCATTTTTCTCATTATTTTTATACATTTTTGTACAGTAGCTGAATAGCACAATATGCATACTCTGTACGAGTACCTAAAATTATTCCCATGTGTATTTCAGTTTATAGCAGTTTAATGCAAAGGCTCCATTGTGGCGTTAATTAATATTTCTGAGTGGGTGGACTGACTCTGGTGTTAGGTCGTACTGTTCACAGTTCCCTGTGGAATAACACAGTCAAAACATATAGATCCGATCCATTACGACGTCAGTCACGTTGCTGAAAAGAAACACAATAATGAATTTGCAGCATCTCTGGTAGGAATGTGTAAGGATACTACAGTATTCTGTTAACAACAGTTAATTGTTAATTGTTTGGGCGTTTGTTACATTTATCATGGAATGTAAGAGAGCAAAAATATACATACTGTCACTGAATTTTCACGAGGCTTTAAAGTTTGGCAGTTTTAGTTCCGTTTAGGATCCAGTATATATTTATTGCTTTATTGCTAGAAAACAAGTTCCAAGGATGCGTTGTTAGACATGGTTGAGGAGGCAGGGATAATATGACTGTGAGTAGCCCAACTACTCTTGCTGCCATTAGCCAGAAGTAAAAACAGTGAAAGGATACTTCTCAGTTTTATCTCGACAAGCGTTAGCCTGTCATCTGACTTGTTAACTAACTTTCTTATACTCCTATTTAGCAGGCTGAACATTCTCCACAAGGGGTCACCATTAGCAGTGAAATAACTTGTGATGTTCATCAGAGTGGAAGTTTGCATCAGTGAAATCACTGCGTGTCTTATGTTTAAGCAAAATGACTTTTTTCCTGTAGTTAACTGAATGTATGTTCATCTCTTTCAGATACTAGAATATCAGGATTCACATCCCTAAACTCTAAAAGTTTTTCGGTTCTTCTTTGCCTTTGCCTGGCAAAAATGAGCAGAACTGAACAAGGAGTAGTTAAATAGTTGAATAACCACTGCCTTGTATCTTCACCAGTAAGCTGTTTACAGCAATTATTTGAATAAAGGTGATCATCTTTTTTCATTGAGTAAAATGTAATCGATAAATAACCATTGATTAGTTGCCAGTTTACCTGATGATAATGTCAAACAGAGCCTGATGGACACAGCTCTTGTTCCACTGGCATCTTACTTCAGAGTTGGTTTTGTACAGTAGTGGATATAAAGCCTAATGATAGACTGGTGCTAGTTCTGTGCTGTGTGCCCTGTGTATGATAGGAATTGTCAAGTAAAGAGTTGTACTGAAGAAATCTGAGTTTTGCTCTTATTTATTAGCTCTTATTTATTTGCTCTTATTTACTATTAGCATAGTCTGCATCATGCTCTGTGAAGGTCTGTCTGAAATGGCCTGTCTCGAATGTCTGTTTGCGACATAAGCAAGCTGGTGGTGTGCCTTTTCACTGTCACTCATATCTGTAGGCTTTTATGTGAAAGCTGTCTGCCACTTTCTGTCCGGCGGTTTTTTGTCAGACTTGTGTGTGCATATGCTTCTTTTTGTATGTTTTCAAGACAAAAATCAGTAGAAAGCAGAGTAAAAACAGGGCTGTAGTATCAGGACCACCTAAATGTTCCTTGTTAGGGTGCACTGATCATGACTTTTTAAGACCAACATAGAAATAATATTGTTGGCACTTAACTGGGCCAAACTGCTGTTTTTAGTACTTAAACGAACAACATGTTACTTGTCTAAGAAATATATTTTCACATTTTCTTGACCTAACATAAGCTAGTAGTAGTTAGCTTAACTAGTGGAAAAATTGCACCATAGTTCTCCATACGATCTCTTCTCGATCAGATCCTTAACAATGCGTACATGGCAACACACTCATATTTAGGCATTCATGTTTTGTCCCATTTCGCAGTCCTGTTAAAACATAAAATCTGCATTTCCCTGAATTTTTAGCCTGTTTTTCTCCATCTTAGTGTAATGAAAGGTATACCTGCGGAGTGATTTACATTCTTTACTAGGGCACTTTGAATGGTTAACAAAGTACTTGAGTGCCATTGCCTGCTTAGACTTCTTATATTTTGTTAGTAATTCATTAAATGATTTACATGCTCTTAGGTAATTAGCCAATGGGAAAACTCAGGGTCTGCAGTTATTAATAGGATTTCTGCTTTGCAACCCATCAGTAAACTCACAGAATAAGGTGTGATATAAATGTAAAACACTTACAAAAAACTGGCAGCTTTTTTATTTTAACCTGGAGTCCCTTTACTGTAAAATATGAATAAATATGCGTCTTCACAAAGTTGAAGAATATTCACATCTCGCAAAAAAACAAAGAAATCATAGTACATGTGCTGCAAACTCCAGTTATTGAACTAAAATCAAGCTCTCTTTGGATGTCTTGAAATACGACAAGAAATCGGAGTATGCTGTTTCCGTGACCACTTCAGTATCAGATAAATGACAAAATCCAATAATGGTCGTATTATTGGTGTGCTTGTAAATGTGTATATTAGGTTCAACGTGTTTTGTTTAAATATGTAGATTTAGAAATAGATGCAGAAATTTCTATTACAGCTACTTTTGTATACATCACAGATGAGTGAGTGATGGTGTTCAGGCCGTGGTTTCTGTATGCCTTGCAGTGTAGAGTGGAGCAGTGCTGCAGCGCTTTGTATTAACAGAGTCGCTGCATGTTAAGACTGATTAAAGCTTCAGTGTTTTGGTTTAATTGGTAGCAGAGGGAGGTGAGAAGAGAAGCACTCAGTTCTGCCTTCACTGTGGGTGCTGTCATTTATACTATGCACTGCCTGCCCACACACACACACACACACACACACACACACACACACACACACACACACACACACACACACACACACAAATACACAGTTACAATAAAATACTGCATTACGGATTGGTAAATATAGTTACAATTGTTTTGCTGAAAATCTGCAAATGAGGGATGCTGTTCTGTAGCCTAAAGCATGTATGGTTCATCAGACTCTGATTGCTGTCCCAATAGCATGACAGCAGCCATCTAGACAATTTAAGTGTTGTGGTCAGTTTTAGTGTAAGGGCCTTTACAAGCAATGAGTAGTTAATGCAGGAAGTAGTGCTATCTTTGGTAGTTTCCTCCACCTCACTTCGCAGGGAAGCAGTGTTGAGAGGGGAGAGAAATCCCCCTCCTAGCTGAACTCATTCATATCCACAAAGGCCAATTGGACCATCTTCACAATGTTTTATTGATATCACTGGCTGGTTCCAGTTTGCAAATACGCAACTGTGATCCCTTTTAACTTCATGAATCATTTAGGAAACACTTTTCTATTCTTATCGCTGAGAATATTTAAAGTACCCTGCCCGCATACATCTCCCTCTCTCTTTGTTTCTCTTGTTCTGTTCGTCTTTTCCTTCATCCCTCCCACCCATGACCCTCCTCTGAATAGTGTCTTAGAAGCAAAAAACTTTTTTTTATTTTTTTATCCCTAGTTATTTATATAGACATGTACTTCTGGTACCACTGACATTGTAAATGCAAATACGTTAATTCTAATAGTTATTTTCTCTTTTCCAGCATCACTGTATGATTAGAACATGGGTTTTTTTCTCTGTAAATAATTGCTAACCTCTAGGGACCGCAGTGCAATAATAAGTTCTATTTACTAAATCTTGCACTACATGAGCATGAAAGTGTGATAACATACACTGTTAAAAATGGTTCACTGTCCAATAACGTTGTGTCTTCTGAACGCTCCACTGCCTTTCTAAACCACACACACATCCGTGTGTGTGACTGAAGAGGTTACAAAGATCACTGATCAATATTTGATGAGCTGTGTCCACTCAAGGGGATGGAACTGTGTTGCAGTTTGATGGAGGTGCAGAAATCTGTTCTGTCATCCGAGAGCTCACTGATGAAACAAAATGCTTCTCAACTGTTCAGCCAAAAAACCTACCTCTCTGCAGGTCAGATGATCCTAGAATACCAATACCAGTGCTGCCCCAGCGCAGTGGACAACAGTGAGGAAATGTCATAGCTGTTAGCCGATCCGTTTCCAGTACTACTGTATTTTTGTAAACCTGGGAAATTTATATCAATTTATATTAGTAATTTGCTGACCACTTCAATTAGTCATATTGTTTAAAAAAAATTGATTAATAACAAATAATAACAAATTACCCACAGCTAAAATTATCTACTGTCTTCTGATTCCATTCGTAACTTCTTACTAATTCATTCAGAAGCTTTAATCAGTGAATTTTAATTTTTATATCAAGTAGTCATTTTAATTGAGTACTTGTAACATGACTGAAGATAAGCCTCATGGTATTTAGCTAGTATTTAGCTTTTAACATCTGTACAAAAGACAGCAGGCCTGACTCAGTTGAAACTCTATGCATGCTTTGTACTCATAAATAACTGTTGGAATTCATGTCCATCTGTTCCATTCTCTGCTAATTCTATACTGTCAGTGTTCCTCGCTAATTAAAGGGAATTGCTCAGCACTGTGCACAACAGTAGCAGTGAAATTGAGTCCTTTTAAACGTTTAGTAAGCTTTAGTAAGCATTTTACTGTTTATAATGGGTGGAATCAGTCTTGTTCAGTGATTCACAGTTCACATGTTGGTATTTACTAGGAAAATGTACAAAAAAAGGTATATTTTATATGAGGTATATTGTCTTGAACCCTACAAAAATAGATGTTATTAGGCCATTTTACCTGATCATCAATTAATACATAGTTGCATAAATAGTTTTTAGCTTCCACAAGTATTAGTTTACATTTCACCAGAAAGACTGTGAATGGGATCTGTTACACAAACCCAGTGCATGTAAATAAAACAATATTAATTTATTGGTAAATATCATGTACTGATTCCATAACACATTTAGAGATCAGCAGTGAGTAATGTTTCTAATCAGCCAATATGGGCACTTTATGCCTGTAAGTTGAGCAGCAGTAGGCAGTACTTGTGTTTTTCATTGCTTTAAACTGATGGCAGTGTTAAGGAAAACATACTTTACATGTACTTATTAAAGAAGGGAAGCCAACTTTTAAAGTTCAAAGCGTAAACTACAGTTCAAAGTATAAACCAGACCAGTTTCTGCTCCTGCCATGTTGAATGTTATGAACTTATGCTATATTGCAAAAATGCACAGGTGCTGAATGTACTTATATTTTCTGGGAATGTAATCAGATACAGACGTTGACATGGTTATTATTCTTCTATTTACCTGTTTATTTAGAGGATTACTCACTCAGTCGGACTAGACTATACTGATTGACGTGTGTTCATGGACGTATTCTATTCCAGTTGAGCTGTTAGTCTGATTATTAATGGATTATTAGGCTGCATGTAAACATTGCTACAGTCATTGGCTTACGGTTCCTATATTAATGCTTTCCTCAGTTTAAGCCCATTGTAGAGCAGAGAGAACTAAACATGAGCAAGGATTGAGAAGCTCTGGTCTATGTTTAACATTGTAACATTTTCCCTGTAACATTTTTCCTGTATCCACTTCCACCCCATGATTTTTTGATGAACTGCTTAGTTGGATCAGATGTTTTGGAGCAAGGAAAACTCTTGCACCTGTTAGGTGCAATGCCAAAATACAAAAAGCAGTGAATAAATGAACACACCTTCACTGATATCATTTCCCCCTGAAAATCAGTTGTCAAATTGTGATTGTCTTGTTAATGAAACAATTACATCATGAATCACTGAATATTTTCACGCATAGTTGAAATGAGTGAATAATCAGCTTCATACTCGTATACATTTTTAAATCAATCGTATGCCAAATCATACTCTTTTCCCAATGACTAAAACCTGTGCACAAATCTTCCTTCACTGTTCCTCTTCAGACTGGTTACCTGGGCTTCCCTCACTGTTAGGAGAGGAAGCTGTGGGAAAACTAGAGTAATAAAATGCCACAAGTGGTTTTGTAGTGAGGAAATGGGTGATATGGTCTCAGCAGACAAAACACAAGAAGACCTTTTACATCTACTCCTACTTCAGATATGATCCCTCTCCACCTATTTTAAATGTCTTACCCAAACAGCACTGCCCCCAGTGCTTTAATCTGCTGTGGTCTTGTTAACAGAGCGTCCCGCTGCACCGAGAGCAGCCTCGTAATGTACATGCTCTTAAACACGCTCATGCATGCACGCATGCTTGCTGAAGCTGAATGTTATCTCTTCTTCCTAGGTGGCCTGTATGCAGCTCATCAACGCTCTTGTTACGTCTCCTGATGAGCTGGACTTCAGGCTGCACATCCGAAATGAGTTTATGCGCTGCGGCCTGCGAGAGATATTGCCGGTAAGCGGCCTGTCAACCGACTGTGTATTAATATTGAAATGAGTTGTCCACTTCAGTGAAATATTGTAAAATGGCTCCACAAATAATTTATGAAGCCTCGAGAAGAGGTCGTCTGGCTGAATCAATACCTACATCGGGCAATGGATTTGTATGTCTCTCTCTCTGTCTCTCTCTCTCTCTCTCTCTCTCTCTCTCTCTCTCTCTGTTTTCCTCTGTCTCTCGCTGTCACTGTTTCTCTCTTTTCCTCTCTCCTTCTCTCTCTCTGTCTCTTTCTATCTCTCTCCCTCTCTCTCTCTCCTTTCAGCATCAGAGAGTGAGCTGAACTGATCTACCCATACAAAACAGACAGGCGCTGTATTAAATGAAAGAGAGGGTGTAGTGAGTGTCTGTGAGAAAGATTAATGCTTTGCTCCTGTCTTATTTATTATTCAAAGCAGCGCTGCCTCTCTCCTCTGCTGCAGGACAGGAGTACAGACTGAAGTGGAAAGTCTACAGAGTAAAAGAAATAAGGAGAAAATGAAATTTGCCTCTTTCTATCTCTCCTTCACCCTATCTCTCTCAGTTCACACTCACTTTCGGTGCTTTCTCGCTTTTGCCTTCTCTCTCTTACTCACTTTCTCTCTCTGTCGCTTTCTTCATTTCCCTGTCTTATGTTGTCTTTCTCTGCCTCTCTGCCTTGGTCTCTCTTGCTCTCTTTCTCTCTGTCTCTGTTTTGGTTTCTCTGTCTAGATGTCTGTCTTTCTCTCTGGCTTGCAGTTTCTCTCTCTCTCTCTGGCTTGCAGTTTCTCTTTCTCTCTCTCTCTGTCTCTCGCTGTGTCTCTCACTCTCTCTCTCTCTCTATCTATCTCTCTATCGCTCTCTTGCTTTTTGTCTCTCCTAATCTAACTTTCCTAAATTTTCTCACTTTTTGCTCTCCCTCGCTTTTTCTACCACTTTCTCTCTCACTTTGTCTCTTTACATTCTAGCTCTGTCTTTTTTTGCTTTCTCTCTTGCTCTCACCCCCTCACTTTCTCTGTCTCTCTTCCTTTTTTCTCCCCCCTTTTTTCTCTCTTGCTTTTTTTTGGCTCTCATTTCCTTTTTGGCTCTATATCTCCCTTGCAATATTCCTCTTTTCTTTGTTCTGTTCATCGCTTTTACCACCTCTCTCTCTCTCTCTCTCTCTCTCTCTCTCTCTCTCTCTCTCTCTCTCAGTATTCCCCTCTCTCCTTTGTTTTGTCCATCACTTTCACCATCTCTCTCTATCTCTTCTCTCTCAGTCTCTGTGTTTGTGTTTGTTTATGTGTAGACTCTAGGTGCTATCAAGAATGAAGCTTTGGACATCCAGCTGAAGGTGTTTGAGGAGCATAAAGAGGAGGACATGATTGAATTCTCTCACCGTCTGGAGGACATTAAAGCTGAATTTGAATATCCTTTCAACTGCAGCATACTTACAAACACAAGCAAACTACTAAAGCGCCCTGTCAATGTTTGACTTTCAGAGGACTTTTTAATCTCTGACATTAATCTCTGACCTACTATCATTGGATTTTGTGAGAGGGTGGGCAATATGGCAAAAATATAATGTGACTGGTTATACATGGCTATAAAAAGACTGAGTATATTTATTTAATGTTTGCTACTAAATGTAGAACTAACTGTTGGATATTAGGCCATAATTGATTACGATAACAACAGTGTAGAACCAACAAAGCTACGCCTTCAGTTCAGGCATAGAAAAACAAAAACCCTCTAATTTTAGTATCTTCCTTGTAGAATATTTCACTATGCTAACTCTCATGCACATGAACGGTTTTTGGCTGTTGTAGATTAAACTCAGACATTTGAAGCTTGTAAAAGACATTTCATGTTTGAGTTAAAGCCTATAAACATTCATTTACATATATTTTGCCTTGTATGCAGTAATTTTACAGTGTAGTCTTCAGTATAGAGGCCTGATGTAAGCTGCCGCTGCTGTTTTCTTGTTTCTAACAACTTACTGAAACCTGTTTAGCCTGCCACTTGTATTCATGGTCAGTGATGTATCTAGGATGTCCAAAAAGCATAGCGTGATGTTTTTTATTCACAAAATTGGACCCATCCATTATAAATCAGAATGCGATTGAGGCCAGTGTCACTTCGTAGTTATGTTGGTGGTTCATCTGACTTGTTAGGCCTTCTGACCAGCTCCTGAAGTCCTAACCAATGAGCGAGCCCAACCGACTGTAGCTAGTGGTTTTTGAGTGGTTGTGTTTGTGTGTATGGCACTGTGCTCCTTAACCCTACATGTACCGATGTAGGGGACGTTTTCAACATGTTGTTCAGCGTGGTGAAGGACACGGCTGCGGAAGTCCATTTCCTCTCCATCCTGCAGCACCTGATGCTCATCAGGAATGACTACTTTGTGCGGTAAGTCTGCAGCAGAAAATTATTCTTATGAGAAAAAAGTAAAGTTTATGGCTCGTGGTCTTTCCTACCTCTTTGAAAATGAAGAGCTGAGAGGTTTTGTTCAAAGTCAAAGGCTTTTTTGAAACTTTTCTCCTTACATCAGTGTGTTCACAAAAGACACTCTTTTCCTTGAATTCTGCATTTTCTCCAGAATTTTTCTTCCCTGTTTAAATGAAAGCAGCTATTTGCTATATGGGCCTCTTGTAATTGTTGTGAATATATAGTACATTTCAGTGTTTTGCTTCTCTGGTGGCTTTGTGATCTAGTCAGCCTGTGTTGTCAGTCTGTAGAGAGCAGGACTGATATGAGCTATGTGTTAAATGAACTAAAGATAGTGCTGTCCATCTGCCAAGGAGTTTTCCCAGGTGACTCTTTGAAGAAACTCTCCTTTTCCTTGGGGAGATCAGCCACAAAGTGTATTAAGCAGTGGGTTACTTCTGTTTATTCACTGGCTTCACACCTCCTACAAGTCCTCCTCTTCCACACCTCCATGTAAGAGTGGCAGAAATATTTCAAAGTGTTTGAAAATATTTTCACAATTGATAGCATGTTTGACAATGTTGTTATTCTGAGTTTTGCGTACAAAGATGCACAACACTATGAAAATATTACTGCAATTTTTTGGGTGTGAACTAGCATTGAACTATTTAAGGAGGAGTAGTAGGTTAAGTAAAAAAAAATTCTAAAATGAAATGGATTAAACCAGAAATGTTTCACTGGCCTGAAACTGAATCTGTCTTTGATGCATCACTGCCTCTGTGGGGAAGTTAATGTTTGTGTAGGGATCAGTAGCATGCAATGGCCAGCTCTACACACCAGACTCTTTGAAGATCCATTTCTGGTATCTATCTAATTTGAAGTGACGGTATCCTAAACGGAAAGTCCATTATTGAAATATTTTACATAATTAAATTTTTAAGATGTAAACTGTAATTCAGAGTGGTTTGATGAAATACTTGTAGAGAATTGTACAGAATCTGATTTTTGTGCAGGTTTACAGTGGAGTTGACAAATCAGATATCTGGCACATTTGCTGTAACTGAAAGTTAATACATAGAATGCCTATATTTGTGTTGTAAACACCACAACCCCCGCTTCCCATCACCATCACTGTAAAGAAATTGGAGTGGCTAAGTTTCTCTAGAAGGGAGTGTTTCACATGCAAAAAATGTATTCCCCATTAAATCAAAGTGCAATCCAACTAGGTTTCTTTCTGCTCTGGGCTGTTAGCTAGTTTATTTTTAAATTTAAATGAGAGCATGTTTGCTAGCTGGCTGAAGTTATTCATGTTGCACTGTGCATTAAAGTGGATGTTTTAATTTAACTTATATTGGAATTGTTTTTTTTTTTTTTGCTTCCTAAATACCTTGATCATTCCTCTGTTCCCTTACTAGACTTTACCTGAAAATTTTAAAAAATAATAGTTAAAAGGACATTCAGATAACGACCTGGTGTTGCCAGGTTGAACAGGAACCACCAGATTATTATTTTATGCAACTTTGAAAATAACTGTTTATCCCTTGTTACCTTTTTCATTACCTTGTGCCATTAAATTGAATATTTCTTTAGGAAACATAAATGCAATGATAGGAAGAAGTAAACAGAATTTTTGCTAAAGGACATAAAAATAAAATCACCAACCCCAATATTAATACATTTTTTTCATCTTATTTTTTTCTAATTTTAGAATATTTGAATATTCTATGAAAAAGATTTTTGATGGAATATTTAAAAAATAGAATATTCAGTTATTCACCATGAGTAATACCAAGAATCAGCTAGAGGGCCGTGAAGCCCTCCAGCATTTGGTGATTGGGGCATTGCAACTGCGTACTCTGGAGTGGTGGGCCTCTGTTTGATATCTTTGGGATGAGTTGGAACAGTGTTAGTGATCCAGAACTGATTATCAAACATCAGTATCCGACCTCACAAATGCTTTTGTGACCAAATACAATCAAATCCTCACAGCAATGTTCCAACATCTAGTGTAAAGCCTTTTTAGAAGAGCAGAGGCTCTTACTGCAGCAAAATGGGACAAACTCGCTATCAGTACCCTTGATTTTGGAGGAATAGGGGTCTACGAACATTTGAACATACAGTGTACATGCCATATGAGTGTTAACCATGACATACTCTACATAGTTTATCATGTTACCGTTAACGTATCACTCCTACTTTTACATATTGTTAAAAAAATGTGAGAACTTGTTCTTTTTGCCTCTTGGTTTCACTCTTTTCTCAGAAGACAGGTTTGAGAACAGTGGAACAGTGCTGTTGATAATGTTCCCTTGGTTCCTCCTCTTTTCCTATTTGGTTCATACAAGCTCAGAACTTTATCTGAGAGCAAGAATTTTGAACCTTCTAGACATCTTTGTACAAACAGATTTACTCTCATCCACTCACCTGCATGCTTACATCTGCTCTCATAATCATTTCATTGAGTTCTCTTGGTTAATTTGTTTAATTGTTTAATTGCTTGACTTTCTCCTTAACCCCTGATTAGGACGAGCCTTTTTTGCTTTGTGTTCACTTGCGCTTGTGGAAGCTCCTCATGTCCTCCTCTGAGCTGCTCTACAGCCTGTGCTGCTGGTCCCTCTCGTCGAATATCTCCCAATGACATTGTCCAACAAAGAGAATGAGCTTGCTTTCATCTTCCTCTCATCTCACAAACCCTCATCTCTCTGCTCTAGTTTTCTCTCTTTCTGTTTTCCCTCTCTCTCATTTGCTCTCGCGCTCTCTCTCTCTCTCTCTCTCTCTCTCTCTCTCTCACTCACTCTCTCTCTCTCTCTCTCTCTCTCTCTCTCTCTCTCTCTCTCTCTCTCTCTCTCTCTCGCATGCCCACACACATACACACACGCTCTCCTCTCTCTGTTTCTCTTTTTCATCTGTAGTGCTTGCTCAAAGAGGGTTTTTCATGTCTGCTCGCTCACAGCTGGGTGTGTGTTAAACCTGGGCTTGATCAAAAGACAGGCTCTTAATCTGAGGAATATGGAATGTATCATCTGCAATTTTTCAAGACGGTTCTGCGCTCACCGGCGTAGAACGTCTTTGTCATCAGAGACACAAAGTGTGATTAATTTGTTCTTTCTGAAGTCACTACGCGAATATCACAGCCCGCTCTCAGCCTCGACCATAGACAGGGCCTGCTGCACTGATCAGGGGTTGAAGGTTTGCCGGAAGGCACAGCGCTCTGTTCACTTACATGCACACACCCTGCTGCTGCTGCTGTTGCTGATTCAGTTATTCGCACATACCTTTTAGACTTCAGAACAGGGGCAGATGAGATTCAAACTGCTTTTTGTTTTGTATATATCTTGACTACATTTCACTGTGTCTACATTGTATCACTTATTATTTGATGTGTAGGCTGGTTGCACTCCAGACCTTCAGTTAACTGATGTTAACTCCATTAAGTAGGTCGACATCAGAATCACTTTATTTAATCTCAGTGAATTCTAATAGTGTCTCTAATTGGCTACTTCAGCATAAGCATCGAGACAAGTTCAGCTCTAAGCCATTATGGGGGAAAAATGAATGTCATTTTCACAAATCGCCTCTGTTATGCTTTGTGGTTAAAGCTGCACTATGTAGAGTTTTTTTTTTTTAACACTGAAAGGAGCATTGCTGAGTCAAGAGAGGGTGAAATGAAGTAGTAATTTAAAAGTCAGGGGTGTTGGTCGCTTTACGAGTTTTTTGAATGTTAGAAAATATTCTTCTGTGCAATTACACATTTCCAAACCCTCTAATCTTACATAGGGTAGCTTTAAGTGATAGGACAAAATGTATATTATGTATTTATGTGCATTTTTCCTTGAATATCACTATATATATATATATGTATGTATGTATGTATGTGTGTATATATATATATATATATATATATATATCTATATATATATATATATATATATATCATTGGTATGTAGAACATGGAAGTGAAAATTGTTGGCCTGAAAATGAAATTCAGGACACGCTGAGTCATAAACTGAAAAAACTGAGAATAGTAATAAACATCCATACAGTTTATGTAAAATGGACTGACAAAAATATTTCTTTATTTGAGATACAGTATGTGCCACCCAGAAAACAGTATCCAACACCCAGAGAACAGTCCTTCATACAAAATAATGATTTCTTTTACAGTCATTGACGAATTTTGTTGTTTTAATAACTGAGGCCATCAGAAGCTTAGATTTTTGCCTCTGTTGTTTTGCTGAGTTCTGCATATCAAGTTCTGCATACTGCTACATGAGAGTGAAGGGAACACTGTTTTTAATCATTATTTCTTGCTTCCTTTATCAATACATGATTATAGAGATCATATTATTGTAAAGTCTTAAATTTTGACATTGTAAATTATTTTTATATTTCATTATTTTCCAGACAAAATGTTTCTTCTTTTCTCTTTAACTTGAAAACTCAATATACTACTTTGTACCATTAATAGTTGATCTTTCAAACTTGGTCTACGTTGTTTAGATCAGTACCCTAGTAGCTAACCTAACCGTAGTGTAGTGTGGAGACTACAGATCCAGTCAATGTCATTTACCACAGGACAGGTTTGATTCTGACTGATGATTAAAAACTCATGTTTGAGAGAATGAAGTTTAGTAACTGGTGTTGAAATGACAGAAAGCCAAAGTCAAGGCAGTTCTCTTGTGTTCAGAGGTGTAACATGTTAGCCAGCAGCTTAATTAGCAGGCCAAAAGTGAATTACCATCATTGTTTTCAAGTTTCTGAGTTTGTTCTTGTCTCTATAACTCCCAACCCTACTCTTCACTAATATGCAACTTGTTTAACTGGGGCTGAAGATACCTCCTAGTTCTTGGGCATCTTCACATCAGCACACCCTGATTGGGCCTGAATACCTCCTCTTGACAGTATAGTCATTACATTTGTCAAAAACAATATGGCAGAAACTGTACAGCACACAATTACCAAAGCAGCTGTTCATTACCCATTCTTACACCGCCTACAGTATCCAGGCAACAGTCACTGCTGTATTTAAATATTCCCACTGTGTTTAGGGCTGACAGGTATTAAAAAAAAGAAACCCTTTACGTAAATTAAATTAGTTGCCCTGATTGCCCAAGTTTACGCATCTATAACTCATAAAACTTCTGAAATATTCATTCTGTTTAGCTCATTTAGAATATTTCAGTGATTTATTTCAGTACGTTGTAGTGCTTTTGCAGTATTTACAACTCCCCCACCAGCTATGACTAGTTTACAGACTGCCCAAACTGCCAGTTTTTCAGCTTTAGAAGGTCTCTTAATGCGTTTTTGTGTTGGAAAGTTCCTTTAAGCACTGGCTTTACTTTTTGTTCCATTTAAATGTAAGTACATGAAAATGTAATGGACTTGTGCAGTAAAATTTAAAATGTAGTGGAAATACAGAATCACTAGTTCAGATTCAAACACTCTGTGCCTAATGGAGCCAGCAGAATGCAAATGGTGGGATTTTTTGAATGACCATTATTTATAATAGATGTGGGCTCTCAAAAGGAGATTTTGTACACAGTGATATTTTAACCTTGCTATGGTAAGCAACAGAATTTTAACGAACAAGTCAAAATACACAGATAAGATGCAGATAATATTAGTTTTAGAGTGCAGCAGAATTTTATGTTAAACTCACTAGTTTTCAAGCCTGCATATGGTGTATTATCAGAATGATCTGCTTTTCTAGTTTGGCGCTGAATTTTTAATGTTTCCAAAGTTATGTAGTTTAACACCGCATGTCATGAACAGGCTGCCATTAGTTCTTAAAGGTATAGCGTAGCTAATGAAGAATGTATAGGCGTATGCAAACATTTGAACACCCCCTGGTCAAATTATGTACAAAATACCTGCAAATTCTAACTCTGTTTCTGTTTATTTGCTGAATTCGGCATTTTGGAAACATAATATAAAATGTGCCAAAATATTTGCACAAACCGTGTTCTGTGTTTTAATTTTTCCACTATGTTCAGTTCAGCAAATAACAGTAACTGTGCATAATGTACAGAAGTGTGTTCTCACTAGAGGTAAGTATAAACTTATTCTCACTCACAGAATCAACAAAAACATGTAATTTGACCAGTGGTACTTAAACTTTTGCATATGGCTGTATGTGTTTTCTACACTGCACTCTTAATTGAAGTACCTTGCTTTATTTAGTCTTTTATGTTGGATAGTTATTGTCAGTGCTATTACAGTGTTATAATTCTGTTATTACACAGCATATAGTCAGGCATTGAGTTTGACGAGTTGGCAATATTATTATTTGTATTTTTTCTTCTTTCTTTTCTTCTTTCTTGCTTTCTCCCCCTCTCTCTGTCTCTCTGTGTCAACGATGGGTAGGTGGATGGAGGTGTGGCTACAGGCCCAATGGCCTTGCTGTTGAGATTAAGTGGGCCGTGCTCCTTATTGATTTTGTGTGAGTGCCATAAATTGTGGCATGCTGCCCCTAAGCTATGGCACGTCTTGTTAAATTCTTATCCTGGAATCAAGGTCTCTTCAACCTTTCCCATCGCCGGTCCTCTCCGTGTAATTGGATACATTAAAGCGAGCAGCAGCCGCACCTGGCTCGCACCAGCCTTATGAAAACAGGAATAAAAGGCGGGTTAATTCTAGAGTGGAGGTGACAGAGGGGGTTGCCTCAGGATGCCTGCCGGCCTGCTTCAGACCCTGATAAACACACCCACTGTCAGACTGAGAGAGCTAGATGATTCTTTTAAATCATTCATCTCACTTAACCAGCCGTCTCTTAAACAGCCAACTTTTATTATCTCTCTTTCTCTCGTTCTCCGTTTCCCTCTTCCTCTGTTGAGTGCAAAGGGCACATCCAACAGTTGTGATGACCTTATAAAAAATTTCATAAGTAGTTTTTAGCTTTAAACTCTTTGACCCTTGATACATTTTCCTTACAATTTTTGGAATAAAACTGATGTTGTGAGTAAACTTTATTCATGTTCCATACATGCTGTTCACACTCAAGACCACACAATATATAAATAGAAACAATGCTATTAAAACAACCTATTTAGAATTTGTTATATAGGTTTTTTTACACACAATATTTGTTTCCTATAAAAACACTGTCACATTAGAGTAACTATATATTAGGATACAATCATTAGCAAAAGTTTGAATACCCCTAAGCAAAAATAAGTTAATGCCATCTACAGAGAACACACTTTTTAATATACTGAGAAATAACATAAAACATGAAATCTTTTGCACAGGCCACATGCTGTATTATTTTTAACTCTCAGTATGTTCAACTCAGCAAATGAAGAGTAATTATGCATTAAAATATGCAGAACTCTGTTCTCTGTAGAGGATGTGTTAATTTATTTTTGCTTAGAAAATCAGTGAATAACCATGGGCACCCAAATTTTTGCATACAACTTTAAATACAGTAAAAAAGTAACCAGATTGAACACACAAGTATGTGTGTTGCAAAAAAATGATAAGCTCTGAGCCTTTTGAATGTAATATTCTGAAACACAGACATCATAACACAGTCTTTCTGTTTCTGTCCTTTAGGCCTCAGTACTTTAAGATCATAGAAGAGTGTGTTTCTCAAATTGTCCTGCATCGCAGTGGCACAGATCCAGACTTCTCCTACCGCAAGCGCCTGGACGTGGACTTCAGCCACCTTTTAGGTGTGTATGAGAGTGTGTGGGTGAGATTTTGTGTGTTTGTGTGTGTGTGTGTGTGTGTGTGGGGGGGGGGTTTACAGTGTGCGTTTGTGTTTGTGGCTCTTTAGGGCTTACCAAAAAAGCCATGTAATACCAATGGTGTTTGACCCCATACTGATCTTTGAAAGGCAATAATTTTGTAAAGGCAATAAATTTGCAATCTATGCAAGGACAGACACTTTAAAGCCATTAATTAAGCTGGGTATTAGTTAACAACCATGCAAAGTTGTTAACTTGTAGTAAACTCAGCTGATAGCTGATCAGTATTTGTATCAGTATGTATTCTGAAATCTTCAGCTCAGCTTTATTAAAGTGAGAATTTAGCTAACCAATTCAGAATGGGCACTCGTTGGATTTATTGAGAGCGTGTATTGGTTGGATTTATGAAAAGTGGGCATTGGGTGGAATTATTCTGAGTGGGCTTTGGGTGGGTTTATTTTGAGTGGGCATTGGTTGCATTAATTCTGAGCAAACAGTAACTGCAAAGGAACTTTGAATCCATGCCACCTTTGTGTTCGTAAGGAGAAGAGGCCATTTATTATGGTCTGAATTTGATGGCATTATTTTTGTATATACAGTTGTGTTTTGTGGAAAGAAAAATCATTCTTTTGTATTTTTCCTGTAATTCGTACCAGCAAGAGAGAAAAACCAATTAAGGCCCGGTCTTGATGAGGACTCATGTTTTGTTATTGATGCTCTCTTTCTGTCTTGACTCGGACTCCACTAGTCGACTTTTTACCACTATTGTTTCTTTATAGAAATTAAACTCAATTTAACTTGGTTTGTAGCTATTAAGCCCTCTAAACAGCCTACTACTGAGCTTGGGGACATGAGGGAAGAATGTTTTTTCCGCATTCATCAGCCACACTGATTGGACCGCATATGGAACCCTGTAATGGCAAATCAATATGCAATTTTCAAGGAGGATCTCTACAACGTTTTTCATAAATTTTTACCACAGCAACAATTATCAGCACAGAATTATTAGTTATGTACATGACTTACTTTTGACAAAAAAGTCAGGTAGGTTAATTCTTAATAACCCAACAATATTTTAATAGAAAATCACTAATAATAAAAATAATAATAATAACAACAATAATAATGTATTTTCAGCTTGCCAAATAATATACACTAAAATTTACATGTGATATTTTTTTCTTTTGCTGTTTTGGACTTGAAACTTGATTGTTAGCAAGAAAATATTGTGATAATCATTTTATTTTAGATATTGAACCACCCTCTCATGCTTTTTTTTTCCTGTCATTAACTTGTGTATAATAATGGTCAGTTGTGCTGTTGCTGATATGTGTCTTTTTTTCCCCCCAGAGGTGTGTGTAGATAAAGCACGGGCAGATGAATATGAGCAGAGAGCCTCAGAGTTGGCTCAAAAGGTAATTTTTTTTCTCTCCTCCATCTCTGTGTAGTTTACTTCCATCTTGGCTTCATGCAGGCTTCTTTATTGAAGAATGCACTCTTTGGCGAGCATTCAATAATGCACTATTTAACTTTCCTTAATTAAAGGCGGAGTAGTAGAAATCGTTCAAACAGCCATTTGTAATTAACAGTATCCTGAGATTAAAAGACGACCATATTGATTATTCTGGAGTGCAACTTTGGTAATTGCAGTCAGAGAGATACATGCAGGTGGAGCATGCTGGATCTGCGGTTAAAAATCAGCTGCTCTGTGGGAATGAAAACAGTACACACTCGTACAGAAAACAATATTGCACTTACCTGTTGTTCTTCTGGCCAGGACACTGGTCTCTCGCTCTCGCTCGCTCTCTCGCTCGCTCTCTTGCTTTTGTATGTATGTGTGTGTGTGTGTGTGTGTGTGTGTGTGTGTGTGTGTGTGTGTGTGTATGTATGTATGTATGTATATATATATATATATATATATATATATATATATATATATATGTATATATATATATATATTTTTTTTTTTAAAAGAGGGAGGAAAAAAATATAAGCTAATTTGTGACACTGGCCAGTTCCATTGAAGTCTAACTCATCTGATCCTTCATTGCATGGATTCCATGACCAGCCCTTCCTTAAGGAGGGCTTGTAACTGGTTGTCACATGAATACACTGACATATATAAAATCACTATTTATTTATATCATTAGTATTCTTATTAATTCTAATATTCGTGTTGCTCGGAACAAGTAACGACTCACGTGCGTGAGTCAAAAAGCAGCCAAGCGGAGAAAAAGGCTGCTCATGTGCACAAGCCTATGGTTCGTGTGAACAGATATTGATGAACATCGGCACAGATCTGAAGCGCATCAAAGTGCTGCTGAAGTGAGTCATGGTATGAAGCAGGCCTCATTAGGTCACCATGTGACTGATGCAATTACAGCAAGGCTGTTTCTCTAGTCTATATTTCTTCTACTTATAGATTTATCCATCTTTGCTGCTCAAATGCTGCAGCCTTTTGCAATAGTTTTATCTGTAGAAATTTGTGGATATTTATTTTAGAACAATACAAAGTACAATGTATCGTGCATTTCTTGTCTGAATCACAAAATGCAGTGCAGGCCTATGTGGTATTTATTTTTATGTGGCATTTTCATAAATCTTTAAGTAGAAAGAGGGGACAGCTCTACTGTGAGTGTTAGTCACGTGGTGACCTAATGAGGCCTGCTTCACACCATGTCTCACTTCAGCAGTGCTTTGATGCGCTTCAGCTCAGCACCCACGTTCATCAATATCTGTTCTCACTAATCTCAGGCTTGTGCATGTGAGGTTTTTTCCTCCATCTGGCCGTTTTTTTAACTCATGCGAGTGGTCATTTGTCGGTTTGCCATTGAAGCAAAACCTTTAAATGCTTTAGATACACATATGTCTTTTTCCCGAAAACAAAATTCTAATGTAAATGAATTATAGGAGTGACGGACTAAACAGCAACCAAATTCCATGTGCTTTATTGTCTTGATCAAAGGCCAAAAAAAAATGTAATTCTCTATCTACTATATGGTGTTTGGGGTAGCTGGTCAGACTAGTGAATGTAGCTACCTTGGTTTCTAACTAGCCCCAACAGTATTATATATAACCTTATCTTACTTGTTGTCTAGTTGGCTTTTAGTTTTTTTTGTGATACAAATTTCTGCACAGTGCTAGCTTCTCATAACATCATGAAAGTTTCACCCACAGTTTGTAATGAAATTGATAACAAAAGCAGGATGATGCATGAAACTCCAGTGAAACAAAGGGCAGTTTCTGCCCTCTGTCTTTCAGTCTCTTGATATATTTCAATTAACCTCTTCTCCAGCAGGGTACTGCCCATGGAGCAGACCTGGTGCTTTTCAGTTTGACACTTGATTTTACAGTGATTTGTTTACTCTGTCTGGTCACACAGTGCACTGCTTGAAAGTTTCAGCTTTCTGTCTCTGGACTCCATTTTAAGATCAAATTATTATTGCAGTAGTATTTTGTCACATAATTCCTAGTTTTTCATTGCAATTATTAACATGGACATCTGAACTTTAAACGTCTCCTGACAACCGCGGTGTTCTGATCTAATGCCCATCTAACTTCATTGTGGGAGATCATGAAAAATGAAGAAATAAGAAAAGTGTCTGGTCCTGCTTTAAAATGCATACAGCTTACATATGTAATTATCTTTAGTCAAGTAAGATGAAGAGGAATGATTGCCTATAGGCAAGAGATCAAGCATTGTTTGATCTTACCACTTTGTGTGATCAAAAGAGGTGTAGATGATGTAAATGAGAGTTGTGTGAGTGTAAAGAACCTTTTTAAAGTTTGAATAACCTCTTATCAATTTCACATGAACATTTCACATTGTAAATGTTCTGTATTAATTCAAGATTTTTCACAGAAGAAACCTATATTTTATTTTTTATTACTTCACACCTCAATTTCAGATGATATATATAAATAGATGATTGGCTCAATAAGAAAGTAATAGTTTATAGCGACCTGGATTTGGGCAATATGCAAATCTCCACTCTCCGTTATTTTTTTTTAAATCACTTTCTCATTCATGATGTGAAGTATGAAGAGTTGTAGACCTGATATTAGCATAAGTACAGTTGGCAGTAAAAACAACTTGGGTGTGTGTGTGTATGTGTGTACTAAAGGTACTTTATACAGGAAATCTTGTTTTCTAACAGTCAAATAGTTTGCAGTAGGATCTGCCCTTGTTGCCCAGATAATTTTTTTTTTTTGTGATCATCAAAGCACATCCTAAGAATCATGGAGGTATTTTTTTTAAATTTGTGATTGAGTTGACATCCCATTGAAAAGAACTGAAGAAGTGTGGTTCTATCTAATGCCTCCACATTACAGTTTAATGAAAAAGTGAAACCAATTATAAACATATTATGAACTCCTAAATCACCCCAAAATTGGCAGACACACAAACAAGCCATTCATCTGTCATATTTCAGAGAGAGTTTGAATTCTAAAGAAATTAAAACAGCTACAGGCTAGTGCAAGTTAATAGCATGATGTCAGCAGCTTCTAGAAGCTATGTTTGACATTATCCCATCTTCACAAAAATAGCTTTTTTGTGGGCCAAGCGAAATTTGCAATTTCAGATATATACAATAATGAGTCCAAAAACTTGCATACCTCAGAAATGGCCACAGATATTGCATGTCCTTCTAAAAAGAAGATCTAACGGCAGTTCTGACTTGCAGTTTGATGAAGAGCTGATGGGCAGACAGGATGCCATGGCCCAGCTGCTGAAGAAGGAGGAGAAAATCAGCGAGCTGGAGGCAGAGCTGCAGGCCTTTAGATCTCAGGTAAAGCCTCTTTGTCTCACTCTATCCGTCACCTGTCACTTTTTGTGTAGCCATTTAGCATCTACTGCATGTGTATCAATCTCTTTCTCTGTTTTATGTCTCTTCTCTCTCATCTCTTTCAGTTCCTTTTCACTGTCTGTTTTTGTTACCTGGTCCCTGATTTGTGTTGTATCTTGAGTAGATAAGGGCCAATCACAGCACTTGTTTGACATTAAAAGTTATCAGAGGTACATCGCCACAGTAAAATGATGATTTGGTAGATGCAGCGTCCTTAAGTGACAGTGCATTTACTGTGGAAATACACAAGTAATTGCTTCTAATTCCTGCTTCTAATTATGTCTTTGCACAGAGGCTGAATGTTTGTTTTGTTGATGGTAAACAAGCATTACTTTTGAATTGAAAATTCAAGTATTGTTAAAATGATATGTTTTTATGTAATCTTCTCAAAACCGAAAATGTAATACCTTAATTGATTTGTTTTTTGACACACCCTGAAAACATCAACAGTCCTTGGTTTTCAAGCATAAGGCTTGATTTTGGTTTAAAAGTGATTTTCAATTTAGAAGAGAAAGTATTGCTTTAATGAAGCAGTTCTTTCTGCTTCTGCAATAGTCTTTATTTGACTCACACAGACATACAGTTTTACCAGATAGTTAATTAATCTGTCAGTGTTTTTTCGCTTGTCTGTGTTCTAAACATGCAAGTAGCATACATGTAGTTTATCTAAATTTATAATGTTTACATTATAGCATTATTAATAGATGATTGCTGTGCTGCTTTTTTATGTCTGACAGTTTTGCACATTCCTACAGTGGTCAGGTTATTGCATTACTCTTTTCTGTTCTTCAGTCTTAATCTGTAGCTGTGAACAATACAGTTTTGGCCCTTTACCTGACAATAGGTTCAGCTTGGTAACAGGAGTTTTTTTTTTCTCTCTTCTCTTGAGAAGAACTGATGCTGTAGCTGGTTTTATGAGCTGGAGCCATACTCTGGCTCTTGTCCACAGGATATCGCTGTCCTCTCTTCAGGCAGGGGCAAACTTATTGATTCTAGAGCCTTAGGCAACAGACAGAAATGAGGCCCCCAGATGTACATTTTTAAATTCAGTATACACTGAAAAATATCTTGACAAGTGAAATGATCCGAAATCTAGTTATTATATATATATATCTCATTTTGAGATGCTTCAATCATATGCAGTGGGCATGTATATCTAATTAGATCTTTTTGAATTAGGTCTTAACCACTGTCATATGTGGTCCTAGATTGGATACATATCTGATTCATGGCTATGTGGTCATAATGAGAATGCTCAGGAGGGAACTTTGATTTATTTTTTAATTGCACATGCACCAATATTCAATTTTAACATGGCCTGCTAAAGTGACTGCAAGATCAGTGGCAAAATCAGTGCATCTGACCTTTTTTGCCATCATCTTGCTCTAATAATGAATACCTGAGAGCTGTTCAGGGTAGATGATTGTCATGACAAAGGCTTGTTATGACATTATTGATACAGTAGCACATGTGCATGCAGATGATTTCAGGACATAGCTTTGTTCACATTTAATGACAGATTTGAATTACTTATCTGCATTAATGAGAGGCATCAAGTTACAAAAATCAGATCTGAGCCAAAAATCTGACTTACTTATGAATCTTCTAATGTGAATATAGCTTTAGAATCATCTGCAGCTCTGTTTATCACTGTAAATGTATTATTTTTTTAGGTTTCCTTCAAAATCTTTGAACTGTATAGAATATTTGCATCCTATTTGAATCATTTACATTTACAGCATTTAGCAGACGCTCTTATCCAGAGCGACTTACAAGAAGTCCTTTGTCTATCTAGAGAAAGTATCTTTGCTAGTTACTAATAGGTTAGACAGAAAGCTAGTCCTGAACTCAGATACTGCTAGACGCAAAGAGTCACTGTTGATACCCAGAGAAAAAGGAACAGAGTTGAACACAGAGCAGTGCAATGTAATACATTGTTTTATCATATGTATTGCAAAAGAAGTAGTTTCATATAATTTAAAAACCACGATTTTGATATCATAGAGTATAAGCCTTTCTGGCCTTCTTGTCTCAAGAGTCAGGACTTATTTTGCTGCCTGACCCTGGATATGTTAAAAACTAATAGCTTGGGATTTTGTCACTGCTTATTGATTGAGACATTCTGGATCTTGATTCTATTGTAAGTTGAGCTCATGAAACTATATAGTTTTCTCAGTCATTTTTAGACCATGTTCACTTTACCAGCTGAAGTGGCACAATCCAGCTGGTCAGTCTGAATGGTTTGTGAGATTCAATTGCCGGTTAACTTGTTTTCTACAAGGCCAGCTTTACAAATGACTTGAAGAGCAGTTTCAGACTGAATTCAACAATCAATAGAGCAAAGGGATTAAATGTCAGCGTCTTCAGTCTAAATGGCCTTAAGAGATGTCCTATTCAGTGGTTGTTGCTGTTATTGCTTGAGTGCTTAAAATGCTTGACATTTTATGGAACATTATTTATTTATTTATTTATTTATTTATCTATTTAAATTTGAGGCATCTTATTAGGTGATTGTTGTGTCTTGTGATTTGTCCCTTCTTTCTTTCCTGAGGTGGTTAAAGTTTTTTTTTTTTTTTTTTTTTTATCCCTGTGCCAGTTGATCTCCATACCCATAGATTGACATGACAAATAGGGCATCAGCTGAACAGTTTGCTTGATCAATTGCTTTTTGGCTCACAAGACCACCGTCAGTAGAGCCGATCAATTGTTAAATAATGGAGCCTGATGAGTGAAGTGAAAGTTTGGAATGCAGGCAGTTAAACTGATCCATCTCTTCAGGTTGCAATCGTTTGCAGCCCCACGAAACCGTAATCAGCCAGTCGATGTCCCAGATATATAGTGCCGTCATTCATTCCGCTTCTTTGCCTGTGAATTATCTTGAGACCGGCATGCGTAGTGTTTGAATTAGAGCATCTACGTGTTCAATAAATTCTCCCCTGCAGCTGTACTCCATTCAGAATGAATGGAGTGGTTACACCAGAGAGTTACGTATGGCATTGCTTGTTTTCGCCATGCGTTTGGGTGTTTGAAGTGGAGTAGTTTGAAGCAGGAGGGGGTCGTGCTCTTAATAATCTTTTAAGTCTATCCATCTGGTTAGTGCTTCTGTCTGAAAGGGCCCGTCTTTGATCTATCCATAATACACCCAAATAATTCTGATTTTTTTTGTCATGTTAGTGTAGCTTTTGAATCAGAAGTTATAATATGGCCAAGGTTTTGCTTTGACTTTAAAGGGAATTCCACTAGTTTAAAAAAAAAAGTGAAATGAAGTCTTTATGATATAACCAAAGTGATTCAGAGGGGTTTGAGGAGCAATGGTGCATTATAGAGAAACTTCTTAACAATTTTCTTTGTTGACAGGAACCAGGAGTTCCTGTCTTCTATGAAGTGTTCTATGTAATGTTGCTAATGGCAAAATAGGTACATCCCTGTGGGGACTATTTTGCCTTATAACGGTCTTCACCATAAATACTGTCAAAAAATACTTTTTAAGGCCAAAATAGTATTTCCAAACCATTGTAAACAATGTCTCAATCATCAAGCAACCCTATTGTGTCATAGCTTTGGTATTGTGCCTGCAATAACTAGAGGGCCCTATGAATAGCAATTAGATCATTATCTAATTATTAATGGTTATTGATATTTAATAATTATGTAATTTTGTGTGCATTTATTTCATTTGTGACATACATTTATGAAGACCTTTTAAGTGCTTTAATTATTTGTATAAGCCTATATTTAAATGTAATACATGGCACCGTAGATGGTTATAAATACATCCTTAACTTCAATTGCTAGTTTACAACAAGGATCCAGTTAATGATTATTAATGTTTAAGAAGTATACTTTAATGTTTAAGAAATATACATCCACTTAGTTATGATTGCATAACTAACCATTAAAGAAAGTTTATGCATCACAAAGACGCAAGATGATAACTAACTGTCTAGTCATATGAAATAGGATGTGAACATTTACCAATAATTTTTGATTACTTTTGTGCAAAAAAATATGTAATATTTCATATTGTATGAATGTGTTCAAAATATGGTCCTGACTTTTAACTGACTTGGTCTTTAGACTCAAGTCCTTTTGCATTGAACAACTCTTAACCTTAATTATGCTTTTTTAAAAACTAACAATTGAACATCCCATTTTGTCACTATCAAAAACAATCATAACATTATTAAAGTAATTGCTAAAGTAATTTACTAAATGTTTTGATAATGACTGTTTACAATTTTAACGTACTAGTACATCAGAACTAATTTAGTACATGTCTTGCAAACAAGGCTTCGAACAGCTGTACACAAATAAAATCATAACATTTTTCATTAAACCACATAAAAGTTATTTAATTGCAGGAAATACACTATATGGCCAAAAGTATTTGATCCTCTTCCTTCACACACACCTATGGATTTGAGTGACATCCCATTCTTAATCCATAGGGTTTAATATGATGTCGGCCCACCCTTTGCGGCGTTAACAGCTTCAACTCTTCTAGGAAGGCTTTCCACAAGCTTTAGGAGTGTGTTTATGGGAATTTTTGACCATTCTTCCAGAAGTGCATTTGTGAGGTCAGACACAGATATTGGATTAGAGGGCCTGGTTTGCAGTCTCCGCTCTAATTCATCCAAAAGGTGTTCTATTAGGTTGAGGTCAGGCCTCTTTGCAGGCTAGTCAAGTTCTTCCACACCAAACTCGCTCATCCATGTCTTTATGGATCTTGCTTTGTGCACTGGTGCACAGTCATGTTGGAACTGGAAGGGGCCATGCCCAAACTGTTCCCGCAAAGTTGGGAGCATGAAGTTGTCCAAATTCTTTTGGTGTGCTGAAGCATGAAGAGTTCCTTTCACTGGAACTAAGGGGCTGAGCCCAACTCCTGAAAACCAGCCACACACCATAATTCCCCCTCCACCAAACTTTACACTTGGCACAATGCAGTCAGTGAAGTACCGTTCTCCTAGCAACTGCTAAACCCAGACTCATCCATCAGACTGCCAGACGGAGAAGTGTGATTTGTCACTCCAGAGAACACGTCTCCACTGCTCTAGAGTCCAGTGGCGGTGCTTTACATTACTGCAATCAACGCTTTGCATTGCGCTTGATGATGTAAGGCTTGGATGCAGCCGCATTTTATGTTGCCTACCTCTTCGTGGCGGAGTTGCTGTCGTTCGCAGTCGCATCCACTTTGTTATAATACCACTGACAGTTGACTGTGGAATATTTAGTAGTGAGGAAATTTCACGACTGGACTTTTTGCACTATTTGTTCTATCACGGTACCACGCTGGAATTCACTGAGCTCCTGAGAGCGACCCATTCTTTCACAAATATTTGTAGAAGCAGTCTGCAGGCCTAGGTGCTTAGTTTTATAAACCTGTGGCCATGGAAGTGATTGGAACACCTGAATTTAATGATTTGGATGGGTGAATGAATACTTTTGTAAATATAGGGTGTGTGTTTCGGTAGGGATAGTTATAAATTACTCATTGTTTTTCAGACTTCGGGACACATTTAACAAACTAATGGGATGTAATGGACTCCACTAACGTGAAAATATGGGACAGCATTTTTTTTCTCTTTTCCTTTCTTTCTTTTTTTTATAAACATAAAATGAAACTCATTCAAATTTTAAAAGAAATAAAGATCTATATTAAAAAGTATTATCTAAAAAATACAAGTATTATTTTGACAAATTGCTATATAGGGGTTAGAGTTTGGGACAGTCACCTCAAATTGAAAGTAGCCTATTAATGATAATTTTGTATATATGTAGGTCATCGATCGATCATAACATAATCCTTGTAAACGACTAAGCTCTGAATACTTATTTGTTTTTTGGATTTGGTAATTTGGTAGGTCTGTTTAATGTTTGAATGATCACATATGTAAATAATTATTAACAAAATAAGATTTTTACAGTTAAGGACAATGGCTTGTTAGGGCCTTTTATTATAAAGTGTATCATAACTTTCTGTGAGCTTTTAGAGGCATTCAAACATCTTTTGACCAACTCTGACTGAAGTACCTCAAAAATTGTGTGTTACACATCAAACTGTTTTTAATGACTTTGTTCACATCTTCACAATTTACTTGTGCAGAAATTTAGAAAAGTTGCTTCAGTTCCCCTTTTTTCTTCCTTCATCCTCCGTCTCTCCATCCATCTCTCCCTCCGTCTCTCCCTAACACTTTAATCACAGCATATGGTAATCAAGTAGATCTGTCCTATTGTTTAAGCATTGACTGTATTGAGTTATAACTAAATCAGTTTCATGGTGCGACTTTTGATTATATCTACAACATTAAACATGAGTGAAGCATGTATGTATTATTTATTAACTTAATTTTCTTTCTCTTATTTCCTTGGTGCAGTTTGGAGCAGTGCCGCTGGGCATATCTACAGTACAGTCTGTCCCAGCCTTGTCATCTTCGTCATCTTCATCGTCTTTTCCGCCAGGCGCCCCTCCTCCACCCCCTGTTCCTGGAGGTCTGGCACTGCCACCCCCACCTCCTCCTCCGCCCCCACCAGGCTGTGCCGCCATGCCCGGAGTGCCTCCTCCTCCTCCTTTTGGCATCCCTCCCCCTCCTCCACCAGGTCTGGGGGGCCTGATGTCCTCCCCCACCCACCACGTGCTGCCTTTTGGCCTTCGGCCCAAAAAGGAGTTCAAGCCTGAGACTACCATGAAGCGCCTCAACTGGTCCAAGGTAATGTTGCTGTCTGATGGTGATAGGTTACAAATGCTACTGTATGTGTGAATAGGGAAGTGAACTGCAACTTGGTTGTCTAAACTGCAGAAACGTGTTAAAGCTCTTCATCCATTAAAGTATGGACTTTACATAATATATACTGTATGTGCATAAGTTAGAAACTGTAGCTCCAAACTTCTGAAACTACAAGGACCAAAAGTGTAAATTGCAGTGTTTTCCCACGAAGCATGACTGTACACACCACAAGTTTTCTTCAAATTTAAGCAGCACTGCTGTGTCTGATCCACTTGTACCAGCACTGCACATGCTAACACACCACCACCACCTCAGTGTCATTGCAGTGTTGAGAATGACCCACCACTCAAATAATACCTGCTCTGCAGTGGTCCTGCAGACTTTCTGACCATTGAAGGACAGAGTGTAAATGGGGCTAACAAAGCATGCAGTGAAACAGATGGACTACGTGCTGTAATTGTAGTATGTGCGAGAGCTCTTATGTGGAACGTGGAGCTGATAAAATGGACAATAAGCATAGAAACAAGGAGGTGCTTTCCAGCTGCTGTAATGACGTCAATTCATCACTGAACTAATTTGAGTCTGAAGTGTCATTTACAAACAAAACTGCTGATGCCAACAATATTAGTAACATCAACTAAATTAGCACTGGAGGACACCTTCAGACAGGAGGACAGTCTATAAATCAATGAACAGCAAACTACCAAAACGTGTATCATAGCGCTTTGTGAACGAGAGGCTACAGGAGACTTTGTATATGCAGCCGCTGCTGCTCTCATTAGAAGTTCTAAATAAAAAAATTTTTTTTTTAGGATCTATTTAAAATAAGACAAATGGGATTAATTGTAACTGGCGACCTGTCCAGGGTGTATCCTGCCTTCTGCCCGAAGACTGCTGGGATAGGCTCCAGCATCCCCCCGCGACCCTGACGGAGATGCGGCTTAGAAAATGGATGGATGGATGGATGGATGGATGTAACTAACTATACGTAGTAATGTGATTAATTGTCCGTCCATCCATCCATCGTCATCCACTTATCCGAGTCAAGGTCACGGGGGCAGCAGCCTAAGCAAAGAGGCCCAGGCCTCCCTCTCCCCCACCACCTCCTCCAGCTCTTCCGGAGGGATACTGAGGCGTTCCCAAGACAGTCGAGAGATATAATCCCTCCAACGTGTCCTGGGTCTTCCCCGTGGTTTCCTCCCCATTGGACATGTCTGGAACACCTCCCTAGAGAGGTGTCTATGGGCCATCATTACCAGATGCCCGAACCACCTCGATTGGTTTCTCTCAACATGGAGGAGCAGCGGCTCTAACTCCGAGCCTCTCCTGAATCGCCAAGCTTCTCACCCTATCTCTAAGGGAGAGCCCAGCGACCCTGCAGAGAGAGCTCATTTCGGCCAATTGTATCCGCGATCTCGTTCTTTCGGTCACTAACTAAAGCTCGTGACCATAGGTGAGAGTCAGAACGTAGATTGACCGGTAAATTGACAGCTTCTCCTTCATTACTGCAGTCGCCGCACCCATCCACCTGCCAACCTCTCACTCCATGCTTCCTTCACTTGTGAACAAAATCCTGAGATATTTAAACCCCTCCACTTGGGGCAAGAATTCACTTCCGACCTGGACAGAGCAATCTACCGTTTTCCGACTGAGGGCCATGATCTCAGATTTAGAGGTGCTGATTTTCATCCCAGCCGCTTTACACTCGGCTGCAAACTGGTCCAGAGAAAGCTGGAGGTCCTTGCCTGATGACGCCAACAGGATCACATCATCCGCAAAAAGCAGACGTGAAATCCTGAGGCCACCATACAGGACACCCTCCGCCACTTGGCTGTTCCGAGAAATTCTGTCCATAAAAGTTATGAGCAGAATTGGTGACAACGGAAAGCCCTGGCGGGGTCCAACCCTAACTGGAAACCAATCTGACTTACTGCCGGCTATACAAACCAAGCTCCTGCTCTGTTTGTACAGGAACTGAATGGCCCTTCAGTGATTGTAACTTATTTTACTGGTTTGAGAGCCCTAATAGAATTACACCATAATTTATAATATATAATATATAATATAATATATAATAATACACACCAAGCATATTGTATTTATATGATTTATTTGGCTGAAAATAAATTAATTACAGGACATGTATAACTGTTGATTTCAAGCACTCCACAGGTGACATTTCAGACAGTGAAAATGCAACATTATTTTGTTCCCCCTCTGTTTCACTTTTGTAAGCTTTCAAGTGAAAACACTGACTGATCAGTCATCTCTGGTGTTGACATGGTGATAATCAAACTGATACATCAGCTGTGGCCCTTGACTTTTTTGCAAAATGTCAAAAGCATTGGAATCTCCAAAAGCAGCTCAGACGGTGCTCAAGCATTCTAGTTGTAGAGTTGTAGAGTTGCGTGGTAGAGTATAAACACCCAACTCTCCATACTACTTTAATTTAAAAAAAAATGCGAAGTAGCCCACCCAGCATAACAATTTCCCTATTATGTGAAGAAAAAATGCCAACCTCACAGAATTCCCAAAGATTCACATCCAGTATGTACAGTTTTGATGTAAAAAAAAATCATCAAATTATTATGGCCTTAATGGAGTATAAGAGATATAGAACAAGTGTAAAATGCCAACCATTTCTCAGCTTCTTATTGTAAGCACACTCCACTTGAAACCATTCCACAACTTTACTCTGTAACCTTCGCACAAACTCCCTCAATGATGCTGTGTAAAGGCAACAACAATACAAAAAGACAGCTGTTAGAGAAGTGACTGTGAAGGAAACTTCTGCTGTTCGGTGCCAAACATCATTAAATACGAGCTCTACCTTCCCTGTAAAGGATCAAAAGCTATTGTCAGATGGCCCGTTGTGCTTCCTCAGCAGATGTTGCCTTGCATTCTCTTTGGAGTGATATTAGTTTGCAATATAACTATTAATATTTAATCTCTGCCCCCTTTGCAGACGTTATACAGATGTTCTTAAAAAGTTAGCCATATGTTTTGTCTCATCGGAAACCTGTTGGCAATTAACTGTTAGAAGGACACAGCTGTAGCCGTTGCATAAGACATGCAATATTCATGATTTCTATACCAAAACTTTAACCTCTCATTTAGCAAGAACTGGCGTTTCTACAGGTGAACTGGTGGATGGTGGGTTTTTGGAGAAGTAGGTTGCCTACATAGGGACTTCATTACATGCGCATAAGTAACTTATTTTTTCCTGTCAAGTTCCATTACTTCGTAAGTGTTGTAAAGGGGTTTTAAACCAGTACAATATAATTTATATGTCAGTACATGAGTGCTGAAGTATTACTTTTTAAATAGAAAAGATCAGCATTTTGTGTGGTTGTTTCCAATTGTCGAATGTCCTTTACCGCGATCACCTGGTGCCGATACTGATCTGAGTTTGGAAAGGTGTGACATGATATAACTGCCCAGGCAGAAACACCAAACAGTTTAAATTGGCTAAACAAATAGATTGCAAACAGTGTAGTCTCTGGTAAGAAACTTTAGTAGGGGGACCCCTAACAGCTTCTTCTAGTACTTTAATGTGGTCTGTGATGCTTGAGTGAGGAGGAAAAAAGAGCAGCAGTTTAATATTGTCTCAAAGAAGAAGAGTTGCATCTGGAGCCAAGAAATGGAAAAAAATATAATGAGAAGAACAAACTTTTTTTGTGGTGTTAACATTATATTTATTGTGTGTTGTAGCATGTTTGACAACAATAATCTAAGATCTGTCTAATGAAGCAGTCAACATGGCTGTTGAGACAAGCTTTCTGACTAATTTTCAGCTTCACAAAATCCAACAAATACTGACATGGTTAACTCGATTAACATCCATCTCTGTCAATCTAGATTTTGATACTTGGGCTGTGATTAATCTGCACGTGTAAGCAAGGTGTGTGGCAAACAGCAAATCGCAAAAGAAGTAAAATGGAGTCTTAATAGCTAAATAGGTGGAAATTCAATAAGAAAGCATAGCTGACGCCACTGCTACCAGGGTTAGATCTAACTGAGCTTAAGGTTAGCTGGGTAATAATAAATACTGCTTAGTTAGACAAATCACTGCATCGAGAATAGGTTATTTTTTATAATATCATGATATTTTATGATATTATGATAGTCTGTCTTTGGTTTTCTTACTAACTAGAGATGCAGCACTTGCTGTAGCAAATTGATTCAAGCAGTTAGTTCTTTGTAGCCCAGCAACTGTAAGTATGCTCGAGATACCTCTGAAAAACTACAATATGGCATAGCTTATTTGTAAATCTGAAAACCTGTCCAGTTCTGTAAGAGTTTGGTGGGAAGAGTCAATTGTTACTTATTTCTCAAACTGAAGACAGAAGTTAATGTGTGAAAGAGTGCATTACCAAACTATAAAAGAGTATTTCCAGAAGAAGAATTGCTAAGCCAAACTATTTCTTGCCATTGAGCTAGCATCAGCTCTGCTATGCTGGGTGAGACCCAGCCAACATGGGAATCTTTGAACATCACATTGAATTTCATACACTGAATACGATCATATTGACCTCCTTCGAATACTGTAGTGTACATGTTGGACAGCTTATTGTAAGGTTGTCTATCTGTCTTTGCCAGTTGTTAGGTTCTGTCACTCATGGTACTCAGTTGAATGATATACTCAAGCGTGGTATCTGGTTAATGGTGCGAAAAGTTAAAATGGTGTGTACTATACTTCCCTCAAAAGCAACATTAGTTTTTTCAGACCTTGCAAATAATGCTGTGGGTCAGATAAAGAAATCTACAGGACAGAGCAAAATATGCAACAAAATTTGACTTGCATTTTTATGTCATTGATCATCTGTCACTATCGGCCAAATTAAATGAATATCATCTGGTCACTGATGGCATATTTAGACTGAAAATCAGCCAGTTACAAAAGCTTATGCATGTGTCATGAAGTCCATATACAGGTAGCCTTCAAATAAAGTGTTAATGAAAAGTGTGTGCTCAAGCCCACAGAAGAAAATAAAAAAGATTGCTTGTCTTAATTGCATCTCGCTTGGTGCTATAAGCAAACTTGGTATCAACTGATGGCTCAAAATGAAACCACATGGGCAATTGCAGTTCCGATTTGTTGATGGGATCCTTTCTGGAATCTGCACGCTTGAGACGAATGATTGTGTGTGAGTGAGTTACAAACAACAGAACTGCAAACTAAAAACTATTTGTTTATACTCAGAACTTACATTTTTAAAATATCTACTAACATGAGAAAAGGAAGATTATATTTAACTAATGGTTCAGTAAGGACTATATTTATTTCTGAGTAAATTCTATGATTGTGCAAAAACACAGTGACATTGTCATCGATAAGTAAAACAGCTAAGCGTGGCAAAGGTGTGCAGGTGGTTCATTAGAACATCTTCAGCTCATCGATCCTACTCTCAATCTTTACCGTCTCTTTTGTCTTAAATGCAACACTCCATAAAATTGATTATCCCACACAGCACCCGTCTCGCTTGTTTCCATGGTTTCTCGCCACAGTAACACAAATCAGAATAGCCATTAGACACTGTTCCTTCCTTAGTGCTGAGCTTAAATACACTAATATTGCTCTGTTTCTCTGAGGCATCACACTGAATTACCTGATGAATATAACATTTTGATGAGCTGTTTTTGTTGTGTGAATCTTCATCACGACATAAGTTTTCTCTTTTTCCACATGCCTCACTGCTTAGAATTTGTTTTTGATGTTGTGTGAGAAGTGTATTTATTTTTATTATTAATTTATTTTTAAATAATTAAGTCAATTTTGTACTTGGAGATGGCTGAAATGATATCACTTTTTCAGTACCAATACTCCAACACTGAGTATCGGCTGATACTGATACTGGTATGATGTTTGTTCTGTAAACTTTTTCTTTTTCTTGTTTTTTTAAACATATTCTTTTAACTTTAAAACTACTAAGCTTTAAAATGAGTTAAACTTAATTGACATGCTTCATTTAAGCATTTCAGCATCTAAAAGTATCATGTCATGCTCAAACTACTCAAACACTCGACTAACACACAGGAAGGAAATATACAGCTAACAACAACAAAACCCCCAGTGTATGTTTTGATTCAGGCTCGTTGATTTGCAGGATTGGATGGTGTTCCATGTGTTTTTCTCTGCTGATATCCATCATTTTATCCTGTTATTGGCCTAATATTGAGACCTGTCAATACCAATGTGTCATCTCTAACTTTAATATCATAGCTGTGTTTATATGGTCATTAGCTTTCCATCTCTAATGTAGGGCCTGAATGTTGCTTAAGGTAGGTTGTTTTGTAGCACTTTACTTGACCCCTGCTCCATAACAGTAAGGTGAGTTGTCATGACAAGATTGTCATTGCGTCATGTGACCAGTGTCAGTAATTGTCATGCCATATACTGTGATGTATCATGCAATATTGGCTAAGTAGAGCACACAGAATAATGAACATGTGACATGTAGAATGTGCATTCTGACTAATTTTATATTCCAGTACTTACAAGTGTTAATGAACAGATAATCAGTTAACCACAATTACCAGTACAGCCAGAAATACATTTGAATACATATCTTAGTTTTCAAAAATTTAAGAAAATAGGGTTTCATGGCTGATGAGTAATGGAGGCTGCTTCAAATGAGCTAATGAGCAGCTAACCAGAAAAAAAAACTGGATGCCTTCCATCTCTTATTGGTGGTGATTTGTCCTCAGTGGATATGTGTCAGCATATTAGCTTGTCAAAGAAATCTATTTTTGCTGTTTCTGGACCTAGATCATATCAGCTCTAATAAAGAAATAATATATCTTTTCAGTCTCAGTCATGTCCTTCGGTCGTGATGTTGGCAGCACTGTCATGTTGTGTTGCAAAGTATATAATAATAATACGTACGGTGCCAACATTTGATGACCCCTGATCAAATTACATGAATTGTTGTTTTTCTAAGTGAAAAATATAAGTTTAGCATATTGGTGAAAAAAAAAATATATACAGCATAAAACTAAATCGTTTACACAGGCTATAAATTAGTTTTTTTTAATTAAATTTAGTAACCATTAACATACCTACCATAAGGATCGTCTTTCATTCTCTCCAAACGAAACTATGTAACAGTGCCTGATTAAATTGGGATATCCATTTAGCCCTAGGTTTTGATTGATATGTTGTCACTTTTGTAAGCAGTAGAATACATTGAAAATCAATAAATGACAAAAATATCCTCCCTACTAAGAACATTACTCTCAAGAAAACTAACACCTTGTCTCCCACCCCACCTCTCAATCAGCTCGCCTCCCATTGGAAGCACCGAAAACAGTCTCTAAATGCTGGGAATCATGAACCCACCAAATACCTCAATGTGGGAAAAAAAGCAAAATATTTTAAAATATTATAAAATATTATAATCCACTCCGCAATTGGGCATGTGCACATAAATATATAAAGTAGGCTAAATTACCATCAGTTTCCCTGACAGAAACTCTTCAATTGATCCTCCAAACAAAATAAAGTTGAGGGGCAGAACGGACCTCATATTCTTAAAAAAAAATTAACATGCAGCAGCAATAGTTATCATCAAAAACGTTCATCCAAGAGAACAGATATTAATGGGGAAAGTCAAAGAAGCAACTAGAAAGGGAAAAGGATCCCCTCTCTTCACTAAGAAGTCATTTCAAATGAAGCAGTGCACCTCAAGTCTTAATTCCAGTTCTGCATGGAACCAAACTGTTAATCTGAAGCCTTGCTGGAAAACTAAAAGAGTGTGAGAACCCTCAGTTACGGAGTTCTTTCACAAATGAAAGAGATCCCAAAACTGCCTGCGTTTCTGTAGAACGGACTCAGAATAGTCAGGAAAGATAGCAACTGGGCTACCCTGAAAATCGAGATGGGGATGCTCTCTCCTGAGACGTAGAATTTTCTCTTTTGTCTGAAAGAGATTAATCCGAGCAATTATAGGGGGTGGCTTTGTCCCCTCAGCCGGCCGTGGGCATGCGCTCCAGTGAGCTCGGTCGACTATGACGGGCAAGGAAAAGTTCTCATGACCAAGTAGCTTTTTTAGTGAACCCACCACAAATTCCATCGGTTGGCCTTGCTCTGCACCTTCTGGGATCTATTCCGCGACCTATTTTCCAGGTCATTGACCTTGCTTTGCAAAACTCACACTGTTTCCCACCTTGACGCATCTGTGTCTTGAGCGCGAGTCACCCGAGTCTCCTGCTCAGATGCTCGTTCCAGCATTGTGTTGAACCTCTCTGCAAACTCTGTCTGTTTTGCCTGCACAGCCTGTAAGGTTTGTTCGATAGAAACAAGTCAAGCTAAGATACTATTCTGTCCCTCCGTTAAAATCTTAGCCCAAGCTGGTGGAGGTTCAGAGATTGTGGCCTCAACTGCCTTTTCGTTAGCTATTGGAGACGCTATGTCGGACTGACCATGAGCCTCTGGAGACTTCTGTTTTGCAATCTTTGGCAACATTCACATTGGAAACTCGTTCAAACTGAAAACAACCACACTAAGGACATTACTCACTTACATCAAGGATGTAAAATTATGATGGGTAGCCAAAAAGTCATTTTATCATGCAAAATTGTGGAGCAGAAAACAATACACAACCTCCTCCATGGCTTCTCACTGGCGCCCCCACCGTGCACATTCCTAATGACATAGTTTTCATGGCGTAATACATTAAAATATATGCTTGACACTGTTACATTATCAGTAAAATCTATTATGACAACTCATTGGAGCATATGACATAAGGTATTGTCATTTTGATGTAGCGAGGTTTGAATAAAGGGTTTCCACTTGTTTTGATGCATTTTTTTTAGTGTTGTTCTTAAACACATTGGATGTTCATTCTTTATCATCCTTAATTCATTCATGTCCTCTTACTCTTGCACTTTCTGTCATATTCTTTTTGCTTTTTTTCCATATAGTCATGCTTGTTTTTAAACTGTGATTCTCAATATACCTTTTATTTCTTGCTTTCGGTGTGCCTGCTTTGTTTAGGTGTGTGCATGTGTATATGTGAGTAGGTAGAAGGGGCTGTGCTTTGCTGTTTGAATAGAGCACTCTTCTGTGTTGGAGTATGCTGAGAGCTATAGATGAAGCACTTAAGGGCCACATTCAGCTGTCATAGACATGGGTGTATACACCCGTCCAAGCAGAGGAGGAGAGAAAAGCCTTCTTTTGCAGTACAATATGAATATTTGAATAGATGTTCCGTTTTTTTCTAGAAGCCTCCCATGCATGGCTTGTATGTTTGAATTCTTCTTTTGCCTAGCAACCTCCCTTTGACCTCCTAGACAGATGTCGGAGGATGTGGAATGGCAGGTCATAATTTCCCTTCTTTTGTGTGCGCATGTGTGTTCTTGTGTAAATGCATGTGTGTCTGACTGTGTACATGCATTTTCACATACACATATGTGTATTTACGTGCTCATGTACTCATGCATCTTGATTGTCTGTCTGTGTTGTAGATCCGACCTCAGGAGATGTCCGAGAACTGTTTCTGGATCATAGTGAACGAAGACCGCTATGAGGATGAGGATTTGTTAGGCCGCTTGGCTCTTACCTTTGGATCACAGAGAAACGGTCAGTTTATCCATTCCCATACTCCAACACAGTTCCACACGCTTTCATATCTACATACTTGGACACATTCTCCTCACGCTGGCCCAAGTTGTGCACACACCACCAGAGCCCAGTAGATCAGCTCCATTATCTGTGCATGGATCATTTTACTTAAAGTGTCGGAGTTCAAAACACAGTTGGACTTTTAACTGACTTGGACTTAGCCTGTACCTTAATTAATTAATTATTGCTTAATGTTATATTATTATTATTATTATTATTATTATTACTATTGTTGTTGTTGTATATTAATGATTAATTATAATTATTTATTGCTTAATTATTGCTTTTAAAAGAGCTTAGGATTTGGGACAGACATAATAATAGAGTAGAAAGAACCCTATGGATGATGACATTTTAAATATTCTGTATTTAGCTTATTACTTTCACAATGTCTAAGGTCTGAATATATATATATATATTTTTAAACTAATTCGATACAGTGGTCCATATAGCCCTTATACATTGCCTGTCAAAGGTTTGTGGATGACTTTCCAAAAGTTGTGTTTGTCATACCACAACAAATTAAGTATTTAATACAGAGCTGTTAAAATCTTGCCATATTCTTTTGCAAAAGCAACTGTCAAAAGTACTACCTTGGAACAAGTGGCACACTCATTTAATGTGCTTGCTGTGATTTGAGCCCTTGTCAGAGCTCTAACCTTTCAGGTGTTTAAACCTCCATTGAAAAGATTTTAAAATTGTGCTTTTAACAATAGTTTGAACAGGCAAATTGTCATTCATTACTTAAGCAAAACCTTGAAAAACACTTATGAACATGAAACTGAGCTCTGCAGAATGTGCATAAATTATTAGAAAATAGTTTTATGTTAACACTAAGGCCAACCAAAAAAAGTGCTGTTTCTGCTATTTCATTTACGTCAGTACTCCTTTTTCTGAATGCTGTTGTTGGTTATATTTGGTATGTAAAGAATGTGATCTGACAAAGCCAAAAAATCTGAATTTTTTTGTGTATTTTGTGTCACAGCATTTTGTACAAAAACACGTGAAAAGGAATAAAAGTCACATCAGTTGTGCTTCACTCTGCTTAAACAAATCAGTAATAAGCACTTAGCGGTCAAATGTCCATTCTGATGGCGCTTATAAGCTCCCTTGTGCTGATCTTGTACAGCAGTAGAAAGCACAGCAATCACACAAAGCTCTGTGAAACTGATCAAATGGCTTTGCTGTTGCCAGTGGCACTTTCTTTTTTCGCTCATTTGAGTTCATGTGGTCAAATACAAAGCTGTTTAGATCGTCCAGTATTATTTTGCATCTGTGAAACTGAAAAGCTCATTTTATCCCCTTGCTGTGATGTCAGCCCCCATCAGCACTCAAAGCTTTCAGGTTATAAAACTGCCCTCGAGTCAGAAGATTTTCACAATGTACCTTTAATAACAGTTTGGAAAACAAAGCTGCCAAATCATTATATAGGTGAGATCTGCTCTTCTTGCTCAGGAGCATGAAACTGAGTGCTGGCTGCAAAATATACTCAAAGTTTTAGTGGGTAATTTTATGTTAAAACCCTTTATTGATGTTTTTTCTTACTTTAAGTACCCATATCATGGAAAAATGAGTTTTCCTCGCTCTAGGCTGAATAGGTTGGCAGATGTTGGTACTTGTGACATCACAGAAACAGTGAATTCAGAAGGGGCTGTATTTGCAGCTTAGTTTCCATATACGGACTGTAATGACTGGGTAGAACTATATTTTTTGATACAAAGCATCTAAAATAGCCCCTTCTGAATTCATTGTTTCTGTCCTGTCCCAAGTCAGTTTACTTCTGCCCACCTGTTCAGCCTACAGTATTAATATTGAAGTTCTAAGGAGCATTTCAGCTCTTAGTTCTTGTTGAATGAGTCACGACTCAAGCCAGTCGAAACAGACCTGATTTATCTAATATATATCACACATGTTGGAAACTAGTCATGTTGAAATGTATTACAACGATTTTTAAAATAAAACCACACATTATTACACAACTTAAAATACAAGAAACATATAGGAAATGGGCCCTTTAATTGTAAAGTTACAGTGAAAATTAAACAGTGACTAAATGACAAAAACAAAAAAAAAAGATTTCAGTGCAAGGCAAGATGTCCTCAATCTTATGACAGGCAGTGTAATTTCATTCACCCACCCTGATAGCACTCAACACCCCTTTACTTGCACCCCCATTATAAATTACCATGTCATAGACAGACAAGCCAAGCACAATTTGTTATAATCAAATATTTTCACATTTTTATGCTGTTATGCCGAGTGACATACAGCCAAAATGTGAGGTAGAAATCAGGATTGAAAAACTGTGACGTGCTCTGACTTTATAGCATCCTGGAACAAATCTTACAGCAGCTAGTGTTTGACTGAGGTGTGTCAGTGAGTTTGACTGCTTGTGAAGAACGCTCCTTTCTTCCAGTCTCCTCAAAATGACAGGATCCTGATTAGCCTGAGTCCCTGTAATTAAGCAGTGTCACACAGGAGGGGAAGAACGAGGGGAAAAAAAAGCACTCAAATGTGTGTGTTCTTCTGACAGTGAGGTACTAAAACAGACGAGTCTGTGGGCGTGTTGAGTGCAAGAGTATGTTTTGTGTACTCTTTTAAGCTATTAAAAATCTGCCTGTGTGTGTATTTGTGCCTCTGGGTCCTATTGGAATTACTCTTCATGTTTCATTGCCTTTTTAGGGATTTGTTGGCTGTGAGTAAAAAGATGTTAATTTGTTTTGGTGCTCTTGAATGCTGTTTAATACTAAAAATGGATTTTTCTTATGGTCATCCCCAATTGTTCCCACTAGCTAGTTTTTCCCCTGTCACACAATGCTACCAACGTGGGAGGGTGAAAGCTGCTTTGTGTGAGACACAAATGGCAGCTTTTCAAACTGCATGACATAATTGGATGACTCAACACACTTGGAGGAGAACACTAACTGCTAATTCTGTGACATTAGCTTACAGATGCCCATGATGGTTAGCGTCACGCTAAGTGATGGGGAACAGGGAGCAAGAACAATTGGGATTGAGCTTATGGTCTCATGACAATAGGAACTGTACTTAATGGATTAGAGGTGTATTGATAATAGGTATTTGTGACCATATTAGGCTGTTGTGGCATCAAAGCATCTGAACGTGGTTTCTCTAGTCAAAATTAGTACTTGACTGATATATCGGTCGAATGAAACAATTTTATTGATATCACAATAAATATTGCAGATTACACCCCAGTAATCCACCGTCCAATTAAAGCTACACTGTCTAACATTTGGTGGAAATGTGTGGAAGTAATGTCAGTTATGCTTCAGACTCAATTAATCTGATGATATCAAGTGCACTGAAAGGGTATTCAGTATTCAGGACTGAGTGAGGAATGTGTTTTCAGAGGATGAGTGAATTCTTTACTATTGTCATCATATCTTCATCAGTATAAATCTGATTTTGCATATGAGACCTAAACATCAAGCCAGACCTTCTTTTCGAGTCTGTGCTTGTGATGTACATAAAGACTTATGGTGTTCTCCAAAAAATTGAAATCTTAACTGACTCCTCTGGCTTTTAAAAGGTTATTTCATGCTTCACCATATTTTAGCATGTTTTTTTTTCTTCTGACTGATTGTTTCAAATTTAACAAAAAAGCAAGCTCAACCTTCATGAGGATCACATTATATCACAAAAATATCTATTCCCTGTGCTACAATGTATAAATATTAAATGGCCCATATCCTACATTTTTTTTAAATTTTATTTTTCACTCTTTAGGGCCACTTATTACAGTAATGTGGATTCATTTAACAAAAATTAGTTCATCTAACATGTACTTTTCAAAATTCTCTTTATTCCTTAAAATTAAACAGACTATTTTTGTTACTGTGCCTTTAAGACTGATATATGTAAAAGAACAATGTTCTCATTGGCTGCCCTGTATTGTGCCCTATTCAAAAAGCAGACCAGGCTGAAGCACTCCTTATAACTACTGTAGGCTAAATAGGCAGATATACAGAGGGATCCAAAAGTGAGACCACTGGTAAAAATGCTTGTGTTTTGCGTTCCTTTCCAATTAAATACAAAGGTTTTCATTGCAAATTAACATAATAAACATAACAAACATAACAAAAATAAAACTAGAAATTTTGACTGGATTACATACACTTCAGAATTTTTTATGTCCCTCTTTTGCATTATTGACAGGAGGCACTCAAGCTCAGCAAGTCTGCACAAAAGTCCACCTGAAAATCATTTGAATATATGTTGTAGTAGAAGGAATTAATCTTTTTTTTTTAAATTGCTTTAATTTAGTGATGCAGAAATAGTACAGAATTTCAAAGATTTGTTAATTTAAATTGTCATTACTTTTCTTAGTTTTATATATTTCAAGATCCTTAAATTTTGTGTTACTTCCACGTTTAAATGCCACATTTTTAATATGGTCTCAGACTTTTGGAATCCACTGTAGGTAAATGTGCTGTGTTTTTATGACATCACAGAAACAGTGAATTTTAAACAGGTTTTTTTTCTGCTTAGTTTCCATATATACATATTATATTCATATGCACATATTATATATGTACTGTAGTTAATATATAAAGTGAATGGTGTGATTTGAAATTGTATACATGTTTATATACTTTATTAGACTCTTATTTGGAAAAAGTAAGGACATTTCAGTTTTTCCACCTCTGACTCCTCTGGGACCTCTGACTCCTCCTGTCTATTCAAGTTTAAGAAGTGTGAAAATTGAGAACTGGCAAAGCCTTTTCTGTTTTTTCTGATGAAGTCTGTATCATGTAGTATTAAAAAGCCTAAAGCCTAAAATTCTACTTTATTAAATCACTGAGCATCACAAAAATTGGAACTTCACAGGAGTGCACAGCAAGAGTTTAACAGAGAACATTATCAAGAAAACAGTTCAGGGAAACATCCTCACAGGCTTTCAAAGTTTTTATTTTTTGTTGTTGTTGTTTTTTTTTGTTTGTTTTTTTTAAACCTGACCATGCTCAGTTTAAATCTTATATGTTGGGTAGTGTGTTCCCACAGGGCACATGACTTATGTTCACCATAGAGCACCTGCAGCCTCTTGTTACATGTATGTGAAGAAAATCTGATCTGTTCAAACAGAGCAGGCAATGTGGCCTTATACAACATATTTAAGAGAGTTTATGTAGAAATTAGTGTATCAGCAGGGGTAGCAAGGGGGAGAGATGCAGCTGCTCACAAATCTGTTTTGGCTTACTAGGCCCTATTTGAAAGTTTTGATGAAAAGTCATTTTTAGGTCAGGAAATTGGTGCGTGAATCCCACAATGCCATAGGTGACTTAAAAGCATTTACAGCACTGTTTTTGCTGTTTCATCCTGCTTTATTTCAAAATTGGGAAAAAAAATCTAAAAGTGTAGTTCTCTTAAATGGTCACTAAATAAATAAACACAGTGCATAATTTTCAATGCATTGTTAAATAAAGTGAAACCGTTGATACATGTTAAAGCGTTACTAACTAGGAAGAACGAGCTGGTTAGCATTAGCTTAGCTCGCATGATTACAGCTCTGCTCACCACATAACATCTTCTATTGTAGCTAACTAAAGCACATGATAATGATTCAATTCTAGTGACTGAAATCAACTGGCTACTGGCCCAAACAGTGCCACACATAACAGAACAGAACAGACTTGATTCTGACTAACTGATACTCTGCCTAATCAAATGTAAATGACAAAAACAAATTTGTGAGAGAACAAAAGTCGGGTGAGTGGTGCTGAAGTGCCAGAAAGCTGAAAGCAAACCTATTCTTTGGTGCTTGGGACTGTAGCATTGTGGCCACGTTGAAGATGGCAAACGCACCAAATGTGCTACCATCACAGCACAGGCTTGCTTCCAGCTTACTGATGCTAAAATTGCACCTCTTTGGAACATATCTGAGGATATTTTCTCATGTTAGGATTTGATCACGCTGTGTATTGACGTATTGACAGTCATTTCCACTGTACAGTCCATCTTGTTAGTGTTTCTGCCATCTCAGTCTTTGGCATCATACTCAACGCTTTTCAAGCAACCTCTGATTATAGTTGATTGTGTTTGAGACTGGCTTGTGGACAGCAGTTGCAATTAAAGTTGAATTCAGTTGTCAGAGTGGTTTGATATTAAATGGGCCATTCTAAAGAAACTTAATGATTCAAACTTGTCCACAGTGGTGGTGGTGGTGGTGATGGGAACCTGACCTATGAAACTATATTTAATGCGCAAAATGATTATGGAAGACGTTTTTGGCTTAAGTGTATTTTGAAAGTCAGTCAAGTAAAGTTAGTCTAGTCAAAGCCAGCTTGTCACTTGATTAGTTGGTCACATGACTGTTCTCAGTTGCAGGTTCGGTGTAATAAATGCTAGTAAAACATGATTGGTGACCAATAATGTCACAATTAGATAAACAGTACTTAAAGTTTCCATCTTGGAGAGAGAGGAGATCAGCCTTCACTGTCATCCTCTTGCCTCAGACCTGGACAAATCCACAGGTGTTTCTGTCCATCCATCCACTGTGAGAAGTCACACTATCAGCCTGAAATTATGGGTAGTTGTCAAAAAGTCATTACTGAGAAAAGTAAATATACAATAAAGAACAAGATTTGGAGTAGAATATCTGAGATCTGGTGGAGTAAAGTTTTATGTTCAACGATTTAAATGCTATCATGACCACCAGAGTAATTAAGATCTTTCTTTCTTGCTTTCTCTACTCTCATTAGTCCTTCTCTAATGACTCATTCACCTTGTTTTTATTCATCCAGATGTGTCACTTTACTCGTTTCTCCCCCTCCAATTATTCATTCTAACATTGTCTACCTGTCACTGCTCAGGGCCGCATGCAAGTCTCAACACATGCACACACACTGAGGCACAGAGTCAAACTTATGGTCTTTAGAGACCATGTGTCACTGTACCTTGAATTATACACACAGTTTAAATCTTCAAACAAGACAAATGGCGAAAGCTTGCTCCCTCGCTTGCTTTTACAAGGTAGTCAAACGTTTTAAAATGTTAATGTAATGCGCTGAGGTGGAGCAGTTGTTTTATTTTTACACTCAGTAAATCAGGCTTTAATTATGTTAACATTCACTATTCTCCGAACTGTGAGTGCGCTGCTCTCGCATTGGGGATAAAACTAAAGTTACTGTACAGTTTTCATGGAAAAATAATTTTTGTGAAATCATCTTCCAATTTCAGCCCTTCAACACGGCTTCTGCTCCTTCAATTCTGGTTTTAAACACTGTGCACGACTGTAGCACCTCTACGCAACTTTTCCTTTGTTCATAATTTAGTTCAAATGTAGGTAGAGGAGGACCCAAGAGGTTACTAGGCGTCTGCCATTCAGAGGGCTGTTGGATCTTTCCCAGCTCACACTTAAAAATAGAATTTCCTCTTTCTCTCTGCGCCCTTGAACAATGTTAAAGGCTGTCGAGTCTTTTGTTTCTGTTTTATTTCTTAATTTTCTGTGCCTAGCATTTAAAAATCTTCTCTTGTGGCAAGTCACAGCATTTCTCTCTCTCTCTCTCGATCTCTCGCTCTCTCTCGCTCGCTCTCTCTCGCTCTCGCTCTTTCTGTCTGTCTGTCTTGATTTCTTTCTCTTCATCCCTTTCTCTTTTTGGTCGGTCTCTCTCTCATCCTCTGTCCACCTCTCTTGCACAAACTCTGTAATTTACTCTCTATTTCGTTCACTTTCTCTGTCTTTCTCTTTCTTTTTCTTGTTCTCTGTGCCTTTCTTTAAGTTTCTTGCTTTCTTTCTCCGACTCACTGTATCACTCTTCTTTCTGTCTCTATCAATCACTCTATCTCTCTCACACACATTATATTTCTCACTCTCTTCCTGTCTGCCTATTTTTCTTTTTTCATTTTCTCTTTCCATGTTTCTCGTTCTCTTTCTCTTCTGCCCTCTCTGCCCTCTCTCCATGTCTGTCTCTTTCTCTCTCAATATGTACTTTCTCATTTACATCACCATTCAATTGATTTCCCATAATTGCTGTGACATCTGGAGCCCTATTAAACATTAAATCAGAAGTATGAAGACTCTTTGCTGCTGATGCATGCATTGTCACAACACCGGTCTCCCTAAAGATTACGTCATCTAATGACAAGGACATCACTAAAATAGCAGCAGTATAAATGAAATTGAAGCAAAATATCTGTGGAGAATGTTTACTAGGCCTGGATTGGGCAGCAGGTCTTATCTCTTTACAGAAGACCAGGAGATCAAGCATGCAGTCAGGCGCTCAGCAGCCGAGCTGTTACTCAATTACCCTGCTCAACCAAGCAACAAGTTAAAATTATCCATTAGCCATTAAAGAAAGCTATTTTGGTCTTCATTTGGCTGGTGCATGTTGGAATAGTGAGTGAGAAATCTGTGATGGGTGGGTAGAAAAGTTGGACTGACTCACAGGTCTGTAAATTGCACACTTACAGGTGTTTTAAAACAATATAGAAAAGTAAAGAACTTAAAAAATGACAGTTATGACCAATACACAATCCGTTCTGTTTGTAATATACCACATACATGACTTTGCACACACTGAGCTTTGTTGATCTTACATCAGTAACCATTATTGCATTGATACCAGCAGAAAATGCTGGATTGGATATTAGAGGGTGAAAAAACTGAATCTGCTCCAAATCTGTAACAAGCCTTTTCTTTCCATGAAATAGCATTTATTTACATTTGGGTGTTGTGGTGTTGTGGGGTAGTGTAGTGTTTGGGTAGTTTGAGCAAGAAAGCCTACTTTTAAATGTTCAATGTTCAAAAATTTGTGAAGTGTATTAAAAGAGCAATAAGTAAGATGAGAAGCTGCTAAATTTATCCTAAATCGGGGCAGCATATCACCAGAACGTTCTAGTGTCCACTGCTAGTATAAGAAATTCCTATTATAAGGAAATGCACAGTTCCTCCTCCTCTCTCTTCACTCAGAGCTTTGAATATTCCCTCTGAGCAGTGCACTTCTTTATCTGCTCATGTTGAGCTGATGGCAGCCTCTACACTACAATGACTCACTGTTGCCTCTTGGGTGGTATTATGAGACAGGATGGGCCGGGGCTAGCTACTTAGCGTGCTAACTTCAGTAGATATCTCTGCAAAACGATGCATAGACGTCTTTGACATGAAGTCAAAACTGTTATGTCTTCAAGTTTGGTTGATAATGTTAGCTACTTTTGGAATGCTTTAAACTAAAAATCTTACAGATTGTACTGTTAATGAAAAGTAGCTCCTTTTAAAGAAAAGAATCAGTATTGGTGCATTCTAAGGAAAAAGGGTACTAAACGGTCACTGGAGTTGTATATGTAAACATGTCAAATGCTTGCTTTTTGCTTTATAGCAAGTCTAATAAGGCACTTTCCAGTAACTTTACAGAAGGAAAAAAAAACGCTCTTAACTTTGAATGAAATGGTGTCTATTCTTCTGCTGCAGTCATGATGACATTGTACCATATTGCAAAGGGTAGCTGGCATTATGAAATTCTGTTACCCAGTTTTCATTTTAACTTGGTGTGCATACCCATGGTGTTATCTATATGGCACTTCAAAAATAAACAGTTACGTTGACCTTCAGTTTGTTGTTATAACCAGACTAATCAATTGACATGTATTGCTAGCTCTTGCGTTCAGATATTTAGAGAGTATAACTTAGTGATTTACTAATCATCTAATGAACTATTAGATTTAAATGTCTCAACACTTTTTTTTATGTTGTTACGAATAAGCAAGGACATAAAAGAGCTATGGAGGTGCCTAGGCCAATAATGCTGAACATATGTAGTTTACCATCATAAAATAAAGAAGTGGATATTCTACCCGTTTAATGGATTTATTTTCTTATTTCGTTAGATAATAATAAACAACCACTAGAAACATTTGCATTGTTGTATTTACAATTAGAAGAATTTACAACCGTTTGTCACTGTGTTTGCACACTGTGACCTCTGCATTTAACCCATCCATGCAGTGAAACACCCACATACATGCACGCTAGTGAACACACACACTAGGGGGCAGTGAGCACACTTGCCCGGAACAGTGGGCGGCCCTATCCACGGCACCCGGGGAGCAATTGGGGGTTGGTCATGGACTGTCAGCCGAGGGGATCGAACTGGCAACCTTCCAGTCACAGGGCTGGTTCCCTAACCTCCAGCCCATGACTGCCCCCAGTCATATATAATTATTATTATAAATATTATTAAATACTAATATATAAACTTACTTAATTCAAACTGTTTGATATGCAATGTTTGATGGAAGGCCTTCACCTTTGTGGTAATAGATTTTATTACTGATTTAACTCACCCAAAAACCCTTCTCCTTTTAGCATATCTAATTTAAACACTGATATTTTAAGCCTTTGAGAAATTCAAGTAATGTGATATTAACTTTTAATTGTTTCAGCTTAAAGCCTGACTATCAGGAGGCTGTTAGCTGTCTGTCTCTGTTTGTTACCGGCCGATCTCTGAGCTGTTAACCTCTGCTTGATAGTATTTCTGCTGTAAAAAACATGCCAGAAGCGTGTCACCTGTCTGTTTCAACAGAACGGTGAGGATGAGGGGGAACGTCCAACGAGAACATAATTGTTTGTTTATATCTTTGGTCTGACACTGTGTGTAGCTGGTAATGAGCTCACAGCGAGGGTAGCAGCTTTAAAATGTAGTTAAAATGTAGTCATAAAAACAAATTCAGTTGATTAATTTCTATTATCCTGGGATATAGTTATGTTAGGCCTGTATCACAAACACATTCACATGAATGTCCAGCAAGTGCATTTCATACATTATCACCTTTACACGTAAAGGCAGTGAAGAGGACAGCCTTTATTATGTGAATTGTGTTGCATAAAGGATCAAAGAGCGCATACCTAAGCAAAAAGCCTAAGTGTTTGCCTTTAGAATGAATGGAGCAAAAAAGCTCTGCTTAAGTAGCAGAGACCATGGCTTCTTCTCTTCCCATATTCTTTTAATTTGATGTGGAAAACTGTATATCATCTGATCATACTTGTGAAAAGATTACAGTAATACAGAAGATGTGCCCTCTGATGGTCTGGCGACCTCTCCAGGGTGTATCTTGCCTTCTGCCGAATGACTGCTGAGATACGCTCCAGCAACCTCTGTGACCCAGAAGGATAAGTGGTTTAGAAAGTGTGTGTGTGCGTGTGTGTGTGCGTGTGTGTGTAATACAGTAGATCTACAAAGTAATGGTTATACACTGACATGCTTATTGCATAGGTCCTTCCAGTATTGCAGTGTTTTTGTTCATATGTGACACAGATTTGTCTTTTTAGTGATAGTGTGAATAATAAAAACACACTGAGTCTAACATTTTTTATGTGGTGCTTGACACTAATCCAGTCCGTAGCAAAACAGTCAAATCCAAGGTGAGTTCATCAGTCATGACTTTTAAGACATTCTTCATTATAGAGCCCCCCTGCAACAACGCACTGTTACACTTCGGTGTTTGTGTTTCACATCTTTTGTTTTGGATGACAACTGAGACAAACACGGACAGTGTAAACAAATAAGCACATCACTTTCTAATGAGAAGAATCAAATGGAGAAAAAAAACATGACAAGAATCTAACAAACAGCTATTCAAAGTCACAATTTCAGGTGCCATTTTTCAATATATATTGCTAATATTCTTTTTCACAGCGTTTATACAAAAGAAACCTGCTTGATGAGCTTTCACAATTAAAAGAAACACAGAATTTTTACTGTTGGTGTAAATGCTTCTATGTAGTACTGAAAAAAAAACTTGACTTACAGCTGAATAGTGAGATCTTTTTTGGTGCTATACAGAATCATTTTTGAAAGGGTTTTTTCAAACAAACCAGCTGGTTTTCGATCATAGAGAAGAACCATTTATGCTTTTAAATGGATCTTTGAGTGTTAATGGTTCTGTATAGAGCAGATGTACAATAGGACAGCTATGCATCCTGGATGGACACACATCTGTGTATTTTTTAGCAAATACAATAAATAAAATGTTGAATCATCAGTGGAGCTTGCTTTTGCCCTGCCTCCTAAAGATGAAAGCTAAGTCTACCAGGTCTTAGACAGTTGGTAGAAGCCCCATTTTCTCTGTAGCTTTTAATAAATTTTTGAACTCCAGTGTTGGATTTTTTTTTCTCCTTTCTTTGTGTTTGAATCTCCTGACAAAATGTATACCTTGTACTTTTTGGCCATTTTGATGGCAATTCAATAAACAAAGGATGGTCTCTGACTTATACTTAGTATTGTGCCCTTTTATACACTGTTATTCTGTGGAAAAATTGCAGCCGTCTTCAAGCCTGAACCAAAGTCCTCCATGCTTTTATTTTCTGTAACATTAAAGAGCCCCCCCGTTTTTGCTGTTGCTGTGCATTTAGTCTCTGCTGCCTGCTTGAGGTTTAGCTAATGATTTCATTCTGCCTTTAAAAACAGTGATGAGCCCTCTCCATATCTGTCCTCCGGTGGCCAATTCATCAGAGCACGGCCGTTTCATCCGGTTGGTTTTAATACAGCATCCTGCATGAGGCCTCTGAGATACTGCCCAAGTGAGTTCGTCCCTCTTGTCAGCTGGCCTCTGCAGCTGTCTCACTGAAATGAATTAGAGAGGGAGCAGGTGGTTGTGGGTGTGTGGGGCTATCTATGTGAGGAAGAGAGGAGTGCGAGTGTGTGTGTCAGCACAGGTGTTATAGCCAGTGGGAGAAGGTAACATCTGCACAGTCTAAAACTCCCCCCAGATGTAGCCCTAGCCCTGGGGAGCAGCTGCTAGGATGCTGTTTGTAGGGGGGTAAGAGAGGGTCCCTGGAGAACCCAGACTCTTCATTTACTGTATAGTCATCACCAGCGAGCTGACTCACACTGCTTTGTAACAAACTTGAACCAAACACTGAAATCAAAAGCTAAGCTTTGAAGCGATAGGGTGTGGGGAGAGGGGCAAATCACATGCACACGGTTTTCCTCTTCCCAAGACATAGTCAAGACACATTTGGTGTCTGAAGTTTGCTACTTTAGGTTTTTACCTTGAGTCAAGAGTTTGATGTAGCTAATAAGTAAGAGTCATTGCCTCAATGAATTTGTAATTTGAGCCCCCAGTCGACTTCATGGTGTTTTCTCACAGTGTGATATACTGTTATCAGAGCAAATAGATAAAAGTAAGTCATTTAACTAAAAACAGTAATAGCAGCTAGGGCTCCGAAATTGTGCAGCCCAGGAGATGTGGGACGGTTTGTGTAGCATTCCTTTCAGTTGTATGTATGCTTGTTATTAATGCAGACAAGCGCTTTTGCATTTGGAAAGGCCTGTATCCTGTAGACTATCACTTTGTGGTATAAGCAAAGCAGAATGTCTTTCTTTTCATATCATAACCCATATTCACAGGTTAGAGCATTAACTGCATTAGCTATGTCCAGTTTTCAGCATTTATTTTCCCAAAAACAGTGAAATAATATGTGAAAATCAATAGAAATGGAATAAAAATAAAAGAACAAATACAAATGACAGAACATGGTATATTAAATGAAATACTAAGCCCTTTCAATCTATTAAGTGATTTTTTTTGTAAATTCCAGCATAATGCAATGGTTGAGATGTAAATAAAGTGATTCAGAGTGGTTTGATGTAAGTTGGTGCATTATAGTGAAACTTGCTGACTGGGATCGCAATGTCTACAATGCTAATTTTAGCTATTTCATTACTATCCAAAATGATTAGTCAGCCTACAAGAGTTTTTTGAGTAATTATATGTAATGTGAGCCATTATAAAATGCTTGATATTTCACAAGTGCTCACATCAACTGAACTCTGTATTAATGCACCATTAAGGCATCATAATGATCGTGCAACATAGTACTGGTAGATATGGCTACATATCAGTGTGCATACGTCCTAGAACCCCATTAGACGTATCCTTCATATACTCCACATAAGAACCTAGTTTTGTTTAAACTGAATGGCAGGTGACCAAAGTCTAACTTAATGTGCTTCAGGAGCTTTTGAAAGCCATTGTTGTCCACCACGTCCTTCTCTAAAATGTTGTGCACTCGTGTGGTTACCTTACACCACTGTGCATCCCACTTTCTAGTGGAGAAGCTGGATCCTGCTCTGTGTTTTGCATGTGGTTCTTATGGTAAAATGTATAGTCCTCTTGAAACAGTGGTTCTGGAGAGCACTATTTTTAGCTGTGTGCTTCATTTTAGTAGGCCTAGCATTTACTAACATTTACTGCACCATTATGCATACAATTAAGAAATGTTACTAAAGTGAAATGATAAGCCCATCTATACAAGTAACTTCAAATTAGTTGGAGATGAAATAAAAGATCATTAACATTTTTTGTCAGTTTATTGTCAGTTGGTTAAGTATTTACATCCTTGTTTAACATCAGACCACTCTGAGTAACTTTGTTACATTTTATCAATGTAATTATGAACAAAGTTTGAGAGGTTTGTGGAATTTTTCTATGAAAACCTTCACGAAAGGCCGGCTTTCTATGTTGTGTGGTTTTAAGAGCACATTTTTGCTTGTAGCTTGTTTCTACATTTTTGCTCAACTCTGTGTAAACGTGTATTTTATTTTATTTTTTGCTGCAAGGAGTAACAAAAACATGTTGTACATGCTCTCTCTCGCACACACAAACACACACACGCGCACAAAACACATACACCCTGGATTTACAACATCAATAATCCTTATAAACCCCTGCCTAAGTGCTGTTTGCATCTCCTGAGTGGTGTAAGGATATTTGAGAGGCTGCTGTGGGTGGTTGTGTGTGCGAGAGTGTGTATGTATCTTAAGCCCCTCACATAGTGATATATATAGCTAAAGGCTCCTGCTAAGTTTGCATGGCTTTTGCTTAGAAAGGTAGTTGACAACAGGCCCTTGGCCTACTGTGGATTATAGGATGTTGTGAAAAGTGGATGGAATCGAGACGCGTGGGCTTTGCAGCTGTGGGACACAAACACCTGACTACTCTGTTTCTGCAGTCATCCAATCACAGGCCTTATTTTGAGTCATTGAAATGTTCCACACGCATTCACATACACTTGGAATGGTCTGGAGTGGCTTCTCAGAGCTTTACCTTCCACGGTTCTTCCTTATTCCTCTTCAACCCTCTCCCCTGTCCTCTTCAGAAATATGTTTGTCCCTCAGGGGCCAATGCTCCACCGCCTCCCTCACCTCACACAGCTGGCAACCAACCACTGCCAGCCCCCCCATACCTCAGGAACCACAGCTGTGCCTGTGCCTGTGTGTGTGTGTGTGGGTGTGGGTGAGAGAGAAACAGAGGCGCAGGTGTGCAGTGGTGGAATGAAGGACAGACACGTCTCTGTAAACAGGTGTTGCTTAGCCACAATCACAGCACATTATTTAATTTTATTAGTGTTTATTTGTTAGGTGTGTGTCTTATATTGAGTGACACTTTTAATATTTTATCTCATTATTTGGCCCTTTAAATGTGTAGGATACAATTTCTGTTAGCGCTTTATGCAAACTTGCAATACAGATAAATGCCAGTTTGGCTGCTTAAATTTAGAAATAAAAGATTAGTTGCCCATGGCAGATAAAGGGTTAAACTGAAAGTAAGAAAAAACTGGCTGTTGCGGATAATTAGGCTACAACGTTTTTGTATAGGTGTAGCAGAAATGGTCCACTTCCCTATGTCTTATTATTTATATCATGAAGTTGCAACACAGATTGCAACAGAGCTGAAAGTGTGTCTGTTTATTAGGAGGAGTACTGTTAGCATAGAGCATTTGGGAAACTGAAAGTGGAGAGCGGCAAAGCTTTGATAAGCGCTAATACCATATTCATAACTTCATCACACTTTGGTTTTACCTTTTTCACATCAGTAATGATACCATTACATCAGTTTTTTACATCAGTATTTGTACCATTACATCAGTAACGGTAGCTAGCTGTCTAACTGATACGATTTCAGAGTTAAGACGTTTCTGTCCCTGGTTTTCTTTGAGATGGCTTTGTACAATTATTTTTGATGGAAGTGAGAATAATTGAGAATAATTTGATAATTCACACAATTTACATTACTGACCACTATTTAGACACAGCTAGCTTACTGGTGTTCAGTTCAGAAACTATAGCTCATCTGTTTTCATGCTGGACTCACAGACCAGCACAACATAAACTACCATGCCTCTGCCATGCTGGTATCACTGCTGTGCTGTGAATGATCCGCCACTCAAAAACCATCTGATCAGCGGCGATTCTATGAGGAAGTACAAGGTAGGTTTGCACAATACCTTGACAACTGAGTTGGGTACCCTTGTTGTGATGTACTTATCACTAAAGCCTGTCAGGAATTTAGACCAGGATGAAAGATGCGCTTTTAACTATGGGGGAAAAACTTTGTTGGTAAAAACTGCTCTTCAAAACAAGGAAAACACTTTGATAAACATGAAGCCTAGAGTTGCTAAATATACCCAGTGTTCTGTTAGCAGGTCCTTTGCTGGTATTTTTTTTTACTTGATAAAAAAAGAGCAAGAAAAAAAATCTGAAGAATTTCAAAAGTTTGAGAAACTTAGCAGAGAGTGTACAGAGACATTAGATGTTTAAAATTGGATTGGATGGGTTTTGATGTTCGTATACAGTACATGCTAAAATCATATTAGCACTGAATGGTTATGACAGTTGTGGCTGTGAGAGAGTGTATGCCTCACAGATTATCCTCTCCTGAATGTGTGACTTCTTTTTCGGTCAAGGTTTATGGTTGTGAGGATAAGGATGTTGTGAAGCAGAAGCATAAAGCACATCTCTTTCATCTTCTTTATGGTTTTCTCTGTCCTCGTCTGCTCTCAACAGTAATGGACTCTCCTACTGTTCTCCACGAACCGTCTGACCCACAGGCTTGGGCTGCTGACTCATACCACCTTCACACATGCAGTCTCACCTGAACACCCTTACTGTCTTACTATCCCCTTCTTCCTTTTCATCTGGGACCTTCTTGCTTCCCATTTTCTCTCACATATTCTTAGACACATTCTTATTTGTTCTTTATCCCTTTTCATTTATAACAATTCTTCCCCTTTTCTCTTTTGTGATGTAATTTGTGTTTTGTGCTTTAGCAACAACACCTATGAAAGGCAAAGCAATCACAGCTGTATCGTAACTTGTAGGCAATAGGACATACTGTTTACTTTGATGGGTTGGTATAATTTGTTTTCCCTGAAATTTTATTTTTTCACAATTGTCCAGCCCCGTTTGAATCCTGAGGAGGATTGCTCTGCTTATATTTTCCCCACAAAAGATAAGAATTAGGAAATGAGGAGAGAAGCCTGCAAAATGTCAAATTACAATGTTCCTGCATTTGGTGGAACTTTTTTGAGGCTGATAACATTTCAGCACTTTAGATGCCTCTAATTGTGCCTGAATAATTTTCATCCTTTTCATGGTGAAATTGGATTTATTCTCTTATTGGATCTTTTTAAGGTTTTGCAGTGTTGTCTCTGCAGTAGCTATCATACTACAAAGACACAACTTCAAACTTTTTTCTCTCTTTCTTGCTCTCTCCCTCTCCTTCCTTTCCACTACTGCTTTTGCTAATAAACCTCTGCTCTTTCCTTACAAGATTGATGTATGACCCGTTTATGTGTAAGAATAATGGCAGTATACTTGTGTAAAAATAAAATATGGTGAATAAAGCTAGACACTGTCATCACTCACTCACAGACACGCCAACAACTTCTACCACCATATTGCAGCAGAGTGTGGATGTTCTTGGGTGTAATGACAGCAGTTTTATATTGATTGATGAAATCGCAGGCGCTGATCTTTGCCCTTCACTTCTCTGCGTGTATCTACGTGCTCTGCTTAAAGACTGTCATGGATGAGGGGTAATTCTTGTGATTGCTTTCCCTCTGTCTGATGATGTAGCTACTCACTGCTACAAAAATGATGGCTTCCTTTGTGTTTATCACAGCTCTCTTACTCCTCTCTGCACCAAGACTGGATCAGAGTAATCTTGTAAGACAGACGTTTAACTGTCGTGAGAGGGTCTGGTGGATTTCATCGCCCAGTGTGGCCAGTAGCTGCCTACTTTGACATAAAAAGGTTTCGACATATAAATGACCAGTCAGATGTGTTAGCGTGTTATGCGACTGATAAAACTCCAATAGTTTTGACCATCTTAGTGCTTCCTGTACATCAGATGGTCCTTTGGGAGGAAGCGTGGATCCAAGTGACTTTTTTGGATAAAGATTAGCAATGCCTAGTGAGTTGTAGTTCTCTTCTGAAAAGCAAATATTTTTTGATGTGGTTTATATGTTCCAAAATCTAAATAGAACATATTTTTACAGTTTTGGTTAATGTTTAGGTACCATTTTTTGGATATTGTGCCAATCCTGTCCTGGTTGACCCTAGCTCTAATACTTTAATACTTGATTATATTTGCAGGCTAAGAGAACAAACTGTAGCTTTAACATATGAATGGAATGCAGACACATAGACATATTATTTATGTCATAAATTGAGTGGGGAAAAATAAAATTAATAGAAAATCTAAAAGGATGCATGAAATTGAGATTGTAATGTAGTATGGTATGCTGGTCAACAGTAAAAATCTGAATGGATCTTTTCATTAGAGATCATATAAAGTATAAGTTGTGTGGTGTCTTTTGGTCTGTGATCAAAAAAAAAAGTCAGTCAGAAATAATCATCTAGCTTATTTAGATAGATAGATAGATAGATAGATAGATAGATAGATAGATAGATAGATAGATAGATAGAGCCTTGAGAAGTCTTTTAGCAGCATCTTGTTTGATAGTTGTCACTTAAGCTAACAGCATCCCCATAGTCTCAGATAACTCTGCTCCTCAATCAACGATTGTTCACCAAAATGCTCAAAACTGAGTGGGACCCTTTTAGAAAAAGGAGAGGGTGGGTACAACAACACACAAAAGCAACAAGAAAGTAATACTGCTCTGTCTCTGTCACTGTAACTTTTACTGTAACACAATTACAGTAATGCTGATGAAACACAGGCATGCCTTTACAAAATGTCCTTTCTTTCTTATTGCTGCAGAGAAGGAGAGAGAGAAACTTAAGAGTGAAAACAAAGAGGCATGGAGAGAATGGCCTTATCATATTATTATTATTATCTGAGCGGAAATCCAAACTCGGTTTGGTGCTGATGCAAGAAATTCTAGACAAGACACAAAAAAAACATTTTCTTGCTTTTTCCAGATCGTTCATGTGATTTGCTGTGGCAGTTTCTCACCCCACGAACCTTAACTAATAATGAGTAGTAGAGTGAAAACAACTTACGACTGTGTTCTTGCAGACTGCTTCTCATTTAGAACTTATTTCTTCACTGCTGCACAAGGCAGACATTGTCAACAGGAGATGGTAACACTGGTAGACTGATTTGCCTATGTCATACATTCCTATAGCAGAGTTGGTCCAGAGGCTGAACTTTGTGAATAACGATGTTTTTGACTGTGTTGAACCTTTCAGTTTAACTGCTTCAGTTAAAATGGCGTTAAGGTGTAATAACTCTTTAAATGAACGAACAGATTCAAAGACAACAGAAGTACAGAGGCCCAGTCTTGTGTTCAGATCAAAGTGTGTATGTAAGAAGCAGTAGAATATAAAAGAAATCTCACTCTCTCTCTCTCTCTCTCTCTCTCTCTCTCTCTCTCTCTCTCTCTCTTTCTCTTTGGGGTTATGTGAAGTTGGAATGAATGCAATTTGTAGCACCGGTGAACTCAACAGGTGCCCCAAATACCTTGCTGCTCTGCTTTCCACATGAAAGCGTCTTTGAAGACTCTTTCTAATTGCTGCTCCTCTTCTGCATGACTTTGGGCAGACTTTGCCTTCCCACCGTCCTTTGTTTCCTTTCATGCCGACTCGTTCTTCTCTCTTTCAGCCCTGCCTGCTGTCTATCTCACCTGCAGTCACTTATCTAAACAGTCATTTGGGCACCAACAGTTCTTGCCTGGTTGTACACACACGTGTGTATACACACACACACACGCACACGCACTAGCCGCTAAGCTAATGTCTGGCAGGCTGGCACTGTTGATCCAGACAGTGTATTATAGGAAAGCCTCTGTTGTGTGTTGAGTTGGATGGCTTGTCTGCATTTAGCCCAATAGAACACTCATTCTTGATGAACACTCCTGCTATTCACTTGCTATTGAAAAACCATTATGTTCATTACTTAAATGAAGTCGTTGTATTGTATTGTATTATATTATATTATGTTGTCATATTTTACAACAGATTTAGTGCCTTAACATGATCCTGTTGCCAAGGACTCATTGTAGAAAGAAATTTGTGTAGAAGAAGCTGCAGTACACCCATTTACCATGCTTGTATATTGCGGTATGTTACTAAGCATAAAGATTTTTAAAATTATTTTTCTGTAGTTAATAAAATATCTTTTTATGGTCTCTTATGAGTAATGAGATTTTCAAATGAATTAGAATGCACTTCCCTACATCACTTTGTTTATTTATTTATAATTTATTTTTGTTTTATATGTTTTCATTTATTTTTAATAAAGAATACTGGTGGTTTTGCCATTGCGTGCATGTAGTTTCATGTACACTTTCTATATAAATAGAAATATATGAAGTGACATTTAAAAAGAACCTGTAATAACAGACATAAGTGCAGTAGATGAGTGCAGTATAGAGTACTCCAAGAGATTCACACTAATTTGTTTGTTTGAGGGGATAGATGGAAAGAAAAGGGTCTTTAACAGTACTCCTAATGACCTCAGAAATGCTTCTGTGATGTGTAGTTCTTGACCATGCTGTGCATTTAGCACACCATTCCAGGCTTTTTGTGTGGGTATGTGTGTATATGTGTGCGAGGGGAACTAGTTGGAACTCTGGAGAACACTGCAGAAATAATAATGATTAGGTTATTGGGTTGAGTTCTACAGGGAGATTCACTTGAAAGAGGCCACAAATATTCTGTTGTAACTCCTGTTAAGATGAAGCAATCTGAATAAAAAAAAAATGCTACATACCTTGACACACTGCTCAATACTGTACACCAACATCCTGGTTAGAGGTTGAGTGACTGAGTGAAGGGGTCGGGGTATGGAAACGGAGGTTTTCTCTCTGTTCTTTATGTGTCTGCATGGGTGCACACGGACACATTATTATTCGCCTTTTTCTCGCTCACTTTCTTTTACTCCGTCTGTCTGTGCGATTTTGTCTCCAGACCAAAAAAAAATTCTTCTCAATTTTATTTTTGGGTACTTTGTAAGAACAGCTTGCCCTTAATAGCTGAGGTGCTGAAATATTAAGCATGTTAAAACATTATTTAAAAGTTAATCTTGGGTCTCTGTACTGGAGCTGTCCAAGTGCCGCAGACTTAATATTTCATAGCCCATAGCAACGGAAATCAGCTGAACTTTTACTGTATTTTCAACCTCTTTCCGTCTCTTTTTCCCATCCTTCATCATGTATCGACCCGTTTTACCCACAGCGCTCAGATTCTTTACACATTCGTTGGAAGTTAATGGATAGATTTCTTGTTCGACATTCATTCAGCCACATCTGGTGTGTGTACAGTGATGCATTTTGTCCCACCTCTACACTTGTTTTGTCTGTCTTTAAAGAAGCCTTCAATACACCACCGTGTTGAGAACCCTGCCCTCATACTCATGCTATGCCGTTAGAAATGAGTGAAATTTGCACTGGGGATTGAGGAAGACGCGGTAGTCTGGAGGAAGACAGGAGGAGATGGAGCTTAATAAATTGGATGGATAATTGTAGTCTGTACAGTAAATCAATGCATCCCCTTCACGTAGGATTGTACTTGGCCTCAGGAAAAGGCTGTTGATTTCCAATTTCCGAGCCCATTAAAGAGGAGTGCTCTCTTTCCACTCTTAATTATGACGCTTTGCTGTGTCATTGCCTCTATGGCTACATGCACACAGACACGTACAATATGACAATATGATATTTTGTCTATATTTAATATTGACATCTTAATTTGATAGTGTTTTCTTGGTTTATGTACAGAACTGTGCAAGGTCTTTTTTTCACTTTCTTGAAATAAGTTTGGTGTAGTATGTTAACATGATTAACACGCTGACGTTGTAAGGAGTGTTTCAGTCCAGCTTTTTAAATTAGGCCTGTTTAATTCTAATGTACAAGTAATGTACAATGTAAAATTCTCACATAAAAAAATAATTATAACTATTTTGGCACATTAAATGCAAACATATGTAGAACAAATATAAATGTAGGATATGAGACCTTTAATTTGCAGTCAAAACAGCTGTTAAGTACAAGTACTCAGATAAACAATACTTAAAGCTTTCTTCTTTGAGGAAGAGCAGAAAATCTGTAAATAATACTCTTGAACAATATCCAAGAGTATTTTTGTTTAAAAATAATAATTCATCTTAAATAATACTGTTGTTTCAGATCTGAAAACATCCACAGGTCTTTCTGTCCATTCTTCCACTGAGAGTAGACAGCTCAACACCTGAAGGGATGTGTTGGCACCTGAAAGGATGTGTTGTTATCAGGGTTATTATAAATGAGTAAAACTATTACTTAAATGAAAAATCACAGTGAAAAAAATGCAGTAACAGACATATAGATTGAAATACAACATACAACTGGAATAAAAATACAGTTTTTAAAGCACAGAAGCAAATCAGAGCCAGGAGGAGTGTCTGATGGAGTGTCAAAAAACTGTCCATCCCTCCTTTGCCAACAAGAATATACACAAAAAACACAAGGAAACAGAAGAAACAAATGAAGAGCAAACTACCTCATGTTCTTACCAGTTTGTGCTCCATGTTGTTTATTTGGTCTCTTCAGTTGCCTTGGTTGCTCGCCTGCACGTGCATGGATGCCTCATGTGCTGCAGTGCAGCAGAGAGAGGGGGAAGAGCTTGGGAGTTCCAACTTTCAAGCTCCGTTCTTCACAAACTGACATACTGTGGCTTGATTGCACACTTAACAGTGACTGAAACTAATCTAAAATTTTAAAAAATCTGTGTTGCTAGTGTTCTTAGAACTCCCTGAAGTCCAGACCTCAACATCACTGAATATGTTTGGGGTTACTTGAAGAAGTGTCAAGATTGAAGACACTAAATGCTGAAAGATTTGGTATTATATTTAATTGTAGAGGTTTCTATGTAATTTTCTGTTAAACATGTTTTCTACTATTTTTCCTGGCCTTTGCTAAATGGATAATTGTACGTGATGATCACTTTGATTTGGACTAAAAGAAAGGTGGTCTCTGAGACAGTACTGTGTATACTAGAGATGAACAATATTGGAGTATAAAAAATTGCACACATGCATTATTTTAGGATTTTACAATTATTACTGTGAAATCTGAAAAATGAAAAATTTTCATTCCAGCAAAATAGAGTTCACACTGCAATTACTTTTCCACATACTGTGATTGCAATGTACCCTCTCATGTATTTAATGTTCTTAAACATAAACATGCTAGCTCGTATAATCTTACATTATGTTTTCCAAAATATATTTTTTGTGATTGGTCACAATAAATCATTCCGCGATTGGTTAGAGGCTCATGTATGCTGTAAAGTGCTGCCCTACTGTGTACTAATGGAAGCTTTGCTTTAATATTGGGTGCCAGCTATACAAATGTCATCCTTAGACATTAAACAACAATTCAGAATATTTGACTGAGCATTCATTAGAAGGACGTTTGAGAATTGATTTATTTTGAGCCAGATTGATGAGCGGATGTCGGGGCGAATGTGTGGTTTAGTAAGATCTGAAGAAAGGATTTGAGAAGGCTGGGTTTGCACTCTCCCACTAATCACAAGCCACTCTGCTTAAGACTGCTGCTGCCTTGTTACTAGTATGCGGCTAGTGAGGAAACCTCTGCTTTCTTCCTGAGAGCCTGGAATCTCTTTCGTTTTGAGAGACGATCATTACGGTGTGATGGAAACCTTTCATGATTTTCTACATGCCATTTCCACATTTGCTTCTGTTTGAAGATTAATAAGAGAATGCCTGTACGTTTTAGTGCTTTTCTTTTTTTCTTTCTATTAGTGTTGGTTAGCGGCTCATTCTAGTCTGGAGCTTCTGGACCACCCTGCTTCTCCTGTAATTACCAGACAAGTGGAAAAGCAGGTCCAGCAGAGCAATGAAATACAAGCGGAGAGAGGGAGGAGAGTGTGATAAGTGAGGGAGGGCTACTCTTCCTCTAACTACGGCTCTTATTGGGACTCCGGGCACGCTTTCTATTTCTCTCTGCCGCGCTTTTTCTGATGCTATCTCCTTGCCCCTACATACAGCAGAAAGGTTGCATTAGCTTATTTCTCCAGAGATTAAATCTTATATCTCTCATAAAGCAATTTTCCCATAAAACACAGATAATACAAGACTGGGGAAACTCTTGGGCAGAAAAGATAGTTAGTGTGTTATGGATGTGTGGCTACGGCCTCGCTTGCCGGTTCCCAACAGGAGGAAATTGCGCTTTGGACCCTTAATGTGTCCAAGTTTGAAGCCCAGAATGTAGATGCATGGATATGTATGGGTAGGAGTATATGTGATCAAATCAGGGTAGTATATCACTGTGGCAGAGCCTTTAGTGGCCTCCCTTCCCCAGACACACACACACAAATGCACTCACACAGCCCTAGATACAAGCAAATGCGTGATAAATGCAGAATGAAATGATCTGAAGATAATGGTGCTGAAGCCTTCAGTCTCTGGGGGGTTGTGTGTCCAGCCCCGATCTAAATTATGATCTGCGTCTTCATGTTCAGGACCTGTTTGGTGTGGACCAGTCAAACTACTTTGCTCTGTGTTGACTGGTATGAATGCTCTGGTGCACACCAGACAATTGAACTGTGGGCCGCCACGCCACAATGGCTGAATATATCACATCATACAGTGTTTTTTTTTCAACAGATGAAAAATACAGGGATTGCCTTCTGCATTGCCCTTAAAAGTGCCATTTTATTATTTGTGTCCAAGGTGCAAAAACAATAAAGGAACAACTGGTGAGAAAATCTCACATTGTTGTCCAAGGACAATTATGAAGGACTGCATTGCTTTTCGAATTATTTCTTCTCTTATAATAAAGCAAAGCTAAATGAATTAGTTTGTGTGGTCACAAATCAGCATGTAATCAACCTGATATCAGCGAACACACACAAGCAGCAGGGTTATTGGCCATGTCAAACATGCAGAGCCAGAAAGCATCTCAAACCACTCAAACAGCAGTGACCATGTACATAATGTTGACACAGAAGCATCAATGCATATGAAATCACAGAAAAAGAGTTGAATTATTTCCAGCGTTGAGTGCAATTTCCAAAAACACCATTTAGTTTCAAGATTATTTGTCATTTATACATCATGTTAGGACATTTATGCATTAAAATGCTCATGGTGAGGCTCAGGTAAACAAAGTAAAAGTAAAAATGCATGAAAATACTGAAACAAATTAAATACATACAAAATGTAGAGACAGGAGGGACCTATGTAGGGAAAAATACTCTCTTCGATGTACAAATATATTAAACAAGGGATTTATATTAAACAATATAATGTCTATATTAAACAAGGGACATTTAAAGTGATTGAAATTACTGCAGTCTGGAGGACAAAACACAGAAAAAAGTATGTTTTCAAAACAATCTAACATTGTGGCGAGCAGGTTTGTGCATATTAGCACACTAGCAACAAGTGTAATTTAGCTGGCAGTTTAGAAAAAAATGCAGCTCATCCCTTCAGCCAAACCAGAACACCTTACTGAACAGCAGACAATGACACACTGTTTTAAACCTTCGACTATAGTTTCACTACAGTTTACTCACCGTGTTGAGCTTTTCACCACATATGTGGTCTTCAAGGTTTTCACACGTGACAGTCGTGCTGCTGTCAGATCTCCGTCTTACAGGAAACCGTCTTTTTAGATGATGTTTAAGTGAAGCTTTCCCATATTTTTGACTTTTTCATTCATGCATCATCATCCCTTGTATCTCTGTTTCATCATGACAGCTAATTGATAACAAGATTCTTTGTCAGTATAATCGATAATGTTGATTAGTTGTTGCATCCCTAAATTTAACAACAGCATGTTTTTCTCTTCTTGCAACACCTCAGAGCTGTTCTGGCCACATAATCTGTCTGTTTTAACATTTCACTACTTACAGAACACTCTTAAATGTATGTTTACGACAGAAACTGCTTCTAGTAATAGGAGATGCACAATAACATTCTGATTTGATACACAAACCATGGAACATATTTTTGGTAGGTGGGCGAGAGATGATGCACAGTTAAACCAGTTGATCTTAAAGAAGTGGAGCTCAAGTATTGTTCAGTTTTATTGCTTTGTGATACATCTAGACATCTCTATTTTCTTGAAATTTAAAGGGTAGGTAGTACATTGATAGATTACTGAACGTTAAAATAAATACTAAGTTGATTATTTAGTACGGATTTTGGCGAACATGAAAGTAGCAGCGCTTGTATCCCTGCCATATTTGGTGATGTTCAGCCTCTACAATGTAAAATCAAAACCCCAGACTAGGTAAGGACTTTAGCACATGAGCAAGGTGTAAAAACAGTCTAAGAAAAGCTCATATTTATCGAGTACATGTGAATGTCTATGGCTTGCTCTGTGTCTATATTGGTTTGCATTTTCTTGTGTCCGAATGCACAGCATTCATGTGAATCTGTCCAATGTGCCTGAAAGTCCACAAGCCTTTTTTTTCCATCCTGGTGGCTCTTTTTATTACCTCGAACCTGTTCATTCCATTAAAGTGATGTAGCGCACGCCTTGACCTCTGCACACAGCTGAACGGGGAGCACTTTGTCTGCGCTAACAGCAGATCAGCACAACCGCCTGCCTCAATAATTCATGAAGTGTTTTGTATTTGTATTGAAAACTCTCAGAACAAGATACAATAGATTCTTAAAGGAGGAAATAAGTGCTCTCTCTGGAGCAGTAAAGCGATTCAGCTCTTTATTTAAAGAAATAGACAGAAAATGTTCCGTTTTTTGGAACAAGCGCCCATAGTAAGCCATTCTTCTCTGATGTTAGCCTTTATTTCTCTTCCTCTGTGGCCTCATTTGCTGTTAGGGGATGTTAAGTCAGCACACTCTCTCATTATGCTTTTGAGACACGCTCAAAGGGGAGGTACGTAGCTGCCATTTTCAACCGGACATTATTAGATGTGTACGTAAAGTCATTTTCTGCTGTGTATTTTTAGTGTGCCGTGGCTGTGTTGTCAGGTAAAATGCTTTTATTTTTATTGATTTGTGCAGCAAATGAGTTTTATTTTTAGCGGTACCTGGGTTTGTTTAAATCGATAGCTGGGAGAATGGCTCCAGCAGGGGGTGATATGTGTGGTGAAATGGCCTCCTGATGAGACCTGTAAAACACTGAGCGCTCCTTAGAAGAGAGAGAAGGAAAAGGGGGGAAGATGGAAGAGGGAAAGGAGGCATGTAGAGAGGGCCAGACAAACGATGATCGCATACGTGAGGGAAAATGAGGGGATGAGTGAGGTAGTGAATACAGGTCGGGGTAAGTGGGTGAAAGGTTGAATGAGGCAGGGGGTAGTGAGAATGAGTGAGTGAATGATGGAGCATCTTACTGAGTGAGTGATTGAGTGAATAAACGAATGAGCAAGCCAACGAGAAGGAATGAGGGAGTTGATGAGTAAATGAGGGCATGAACACTGAATAAGGTAATAAGGGAGAGAGGGAGTTAACAAATGAATGCGAGAGTGTGGAAATGAATGAGTAAGGGAAGTGGTGAGTAAGGGAAGTGGTGGATGCAATGTTTTGGAGAGTGAAAGAGTGAATAAGGGAGTGAATAGAGGAAGGCATAAGGAAATATGAGAATGACTTAATGAGAGAGGGATTGAAGGTGGGAAGGGGAGGAAGTGAGTGAAGGGAATGCAGGAATGAACGAGTGAGAGAGGCTGAGTGAACAAGGGAGGGAATTGAGGAGTGAATAAGATTGAAAGAGGGATTGAAAAAGTGAATGAGTGAATGAATTACTGAGGGAATACGGGCCAAATAGCTTCAGAGAAGGTGGCGAAAGGGCTAAGCTTACTGACCACAAACTCTCAAACAGTAAAGTTTGTGTTGTATTCACAGCAGTGGTGGACAGTAACTAAGTAAATGTAATTTGTTACTGTACTTCAGTAGTTTTTTCGTGTATCTGTACTTTACTGAATTATTTCCATTTTCGAGTGACTTTTTTTACTTTTTGTATGTGTGTATAAAAATGTAATGTCAGAACAAAAGAAGTACGAAGCAAGAACACCATTCAGGGCACTTTGTTTTGTGCCTGTTCAACATAAATGATGTAACTAACCTAACTTTGTGCAAATAGACCACAATTATAGAAATATGTACACACATGAAGTTGTGACTGACTTTTTTCTGAATTCATACAAACACTTTCATTTTATAGTAAATTAGTTTTTGCTAGTATATGTTTATAAACAGAGAACTACAGATACAGTATAGTAAAGGCAACTCATTTGTGAAACTATATTTAAAACAAGTTTTTATTAAACTTAAACTTACAACAAATGGTCGCAAATAAATCTTAAACTGAAACTTTGCTTGTTTGTAAAAGTGATTTTGGAACCTCTCGGTTCTACCTGATGGAAACTGTTTGCCTTCAGTGTTTTGTGCTTATGATAATTTTAATAGACATCAGTGTCACAAATTAATGACATTCTATTAAAAGATTGGTTTACCAAGAGAGACACTGGAGTATTTTCACCTAAAATGAGTTCATGAATCAAGAGTCTTGTTGTAGAAACGATAACAGTACTTTTACTCTCGATACTCAAGTAAATTTGAAAACAAATACTTTTGTACTTTTACTCAAGTGGAGATCTAAAGGGAGGAACTTCTAGTTTTACTGGAGTCATATTTTACCTTGGGTATCTACTTTAACTCAAGCACATGATTTGTGTACTTGGTCCACCGATTTCCAAATAGGAGAGCTCTGGCCCCGGCAAAGGCCAAGTCCAATCCATACATTTTTTTTTAATGATCGTCACTGGCAAGATTAAAAGCATCTTGCAACAAATGTCCCTGCCCATGCTGGCACATTAGAAATGCTGGTTGTTGAATTCAATTTTTATAAATGAGACTAGCAGACCAGCTTTCTTAAATCAAGCCTCTTCCTCCTCCATTCTGTTTGGAAACAGAGCTAAATGGTGCCTTGCCCTTGCATGAGGGTTGAGGGCTCTGAGGTGACTTCTTGAATAGGGTCAGGTTAACTGAAGTTAATCAATTTGACATGGCCCTCAGGTTATCGTTCTAATCTGATGTTAAGCAGAAGCTAATGATTCAGTGATATTCTGTCTGAACTCCCGCTCCTCTAATTATGGCCCCAGAAATGACAACATTTACTTTTTGTAAGGCATTAATGCATTTAGCTTGTAGCAGGTGCAAAGGATCTGTCTGTGTGTAGGTGTTTGAGTGTGTTCATCTTAGAAATGGAAGACTTTGACATTACTATACAACAGCAACTAGAAAACATAAACTATATATCACATTTACATGAATTATAGAAACTGTAAACTGTCCAAATGGCTGTTTAATCTCCTGCCTGGATATAACACTATGGCATCAAGCTAAAGTTGTCCCTTTGTGCTTGTTATTTTGGAGTGCTATTTAAACTTATATACACTGCTCAAAAAAATAAAGGGAACACTCAAATAGCATCCTAGATCTGAATGAATGAAATATTCTCATTGAATACTTTGTTCTGTACAAAGTTGAATGTGTTGAGAACAAAATTACACAAAAATCATCAATGGAAATCAAATTTATTAACCAATGGAGGCCTGTGTTTGGAGTCACACACAAAATTAAAGTGGAAAAACACACTGCAGGCTGATCCAACTTTGATGTGATGTCCTTAAAACAAGTCAAAATGAGGCTCAGTATTGTGTGTGGCTTCCACGTTCCTGTATGACCTCCCTACAACGCCTGGGCATGCTTCTGATGATGTGGCGGATGGTCTCCTGAGGGATCTCCTCCCAGACCTGGACTAAAGCATCCGCCAACTCCTGGACAGTCTATGGTGCAACCTTGGCGTTGGTGGATGGAGTGAGACATGATGTCCCAGATGTGCTCAATCGGATTCAGGTCTGAGGAACGGGTGGGCCAGTCCATAGCTTCAATGCCTTCATCTTGCAGGAACTGCTGACACACTCCAGCCACATGAGGTCTAGCATTAGGAGAAACCCAGGGCCAACCGCACCAGCATATGGTCTCACAAGGGGTCTGAAGATCTCATCTCGGTACCTAATGGCAGTCAGGCTACCTCTGGCGAGCACATGGAGGGCTGTGCTTCCCTCCAAAGAAATGCCACCCCACACCATTACTGACCCACTGCCAAACAGGTCATGCTGAAGAATGTTGCAGGCAGCAGATCGCTCTCCACGGCGTCTCCAGACTCTGTCACGTCTGTCACATGTGCTCAGTGTGAACCTGCTTTCATCTGTGAAGAGCACAGGGCGCCAGTGGCGAAATTGCCAATCCTGGTGTTCTCTGGCAAATGCCAAGCGTCCTGCACGGTGTTGGGCTGTGAGCACAACCCCCATCTGTGGACGTCGGGCCCTCATACCATCCTCATGGAGTCGGTTTCTAACCGTTTGTGCAGACACATGCACATTTGTGGGCTGCTGGAGGTCATTTTGCAGGGCTCTGGCAGTGCTCCTCTTGTTCCTCCTTGCTCAAAGGCGGAGGTAGCGGTCCTACTGCTATGTTTTTGCCCTCCTACGGCCTCCTCCACGTCTCCTGGTGTACTGGCCTGTCTCCTGGTAGCGCCGCCAGCCTCTGGACACTACACTGACAGACACAGCAAACCTTCTTGCCACAGCTTGCATTGATGTGCCATCCTGTATGAGCTGCACTACCTGAGCCACTTGTGTGGGTTGTAGAGTCCGTCTCATGCTACCACGAGTGTGAAAGCACCACCAACATTCAAAATTGACCAAAACATCAGCCAGAAAGCAGAAAGGTACTGAGAAGTGGTCTGTGGTCTCCACCTGCAGAACCACTCCTTTATTGAATGTGTCTCGCTAATTGCCAATAATTTCCACCTGTTGTCTATTCCATTTGCACAACAGCAGTGAAATTGATTGTCAATCAGTGTTGCTTCCTAAGTGGACAGTTTCACAGAAGTTTGATTTACTTGGAGTTATATTGTGTTGTTTAAGTGTTCCCTTTATTTTTTTGAGCAGTGTATGTCTGAAGTCACAAATGACTGAATGAGACGTGTAGTTTGGGTTGAGAAACTGAAGTAAATAGGGTATGTAATGATGTAGAACAGCAGAGATTGGGAAGAAGCTGAGATTAAGTTGCCAAATTGAAATTGTGAAGGTACATACAGTAATATTTCAAACAAAATGACAGATTTGTATAGTACAAGTGGTGTGATTGCAAGTTTTCATTCTTTTGGCCAGCTGGTAGCAGAGGCAGTGGTAGGACTTCTGGGAAATTTTCTCACACGGGGCCCCTTGCCTCTCCTTATTTCTCTTAACAGAAGCTGTCACAACATTGAAGTATGCCAACATTTTTATAACCCTGCTCTTTATTTTGATATTGCTCTTTATTTGATCCCTGCTTAACATGCAACAAACTGTGTATATGAAATAAGCAACATGACCTGCATATGTGTAAGTGGCCAAAACATTTGTAACATTTGTTCCTTTTGAAAAGCATATTCGCTTTTGTGGCAAAACTCTAACAAAGGAGTCCAATCCACAAAGGGTCGATGTGGGTACAGGTTTTTATTCCAGAGTGGAAGAGCTCACCTGGTTCCACTCGTCAGTCTCAGTTTTAAACAACTGATCAGGTGAAACTTGCATCCATGTCGGCCCTTTGCGGATAAGATTGGACAGTCTTGCTCTATTATAATGGATATAAAGTCTACATGGAAACCCACCAAAATCTCAGCAAACATAATTGTTTTGTCTAACTATAAATAATTAAATTCACATAAATATTAGAATTTAATGAAGAAACAAATTGCTATAGGATGAGAGAGTTTTGTTAAACTTTGTTGTGACAACTTTGTCACAACTGCATTTACCATAAGTATGCTTTCTACTAATAGCCAAAGTGTATCGTGCTAACCCAAATTAACCTCCAAAAAACTTGGTTACATGCTGTCTTCATTGCCTTTTCTTTTCAGTTTTTCTCTGGCATTTTTGAAATTTGATACTTATTTGAACTAAAAATAAAATTCTAGTTCTTCTTAAAAACAGTGTCCAGGCTTAACCATTAAACATTTAAACTGAGCACAGAGCCCAATTCAGGATGCATGATGCATTGCTAGTCTGTAGATATTGTATAATGAATTGAAGTGCTTCAACTAAGAATCATCCCAATCTTCCCTCCCATTATGGTACCCCTGGCTGGTAGTATATTAAATCAGATACATCTAAACCACAAACATAAATCACTAAATCAACTGGATGCCAGATATTGCTTTCCTCTTGTGCTAGCTTTAGAAGAATCATTTTTTAAAATGTATTTATTTATGTATTTTTTTCTAATTGTTATATGATTAGGGAAAATGGTTAATATGCTCATACTTTGCTTCTGCCTCTCTGTGCAGTGGTCTTGTGTTATGTTTTCTTGTAGGTTTGTGGTGAATGTTGCACATTTAGACCTGCTTTGGATCTTCGGTGTCTATCTACAGGGGTCGATTAAGGCTTTTAATGGCTTTTTAACTGGATTTGAGGCTGCAGACGGTCCACTAGCTAACTCACTTAGCACGCAGCATGGAGTGTCTTCATTTCACCATTATGCATGGCAGCCCATATGGCTACCTGGACCAACTAACTAACATTCTCTTTCTCTCTCTCTCTCTCTCTCTGTCTCTCTCTCCCCCTCTCTCTCTCTGTCTCTCTCTCTCTCCCTCTCTCTCTCCCCCTCTCTCTCTCTGTCTCTCTCTCTGTCTCTCTCTCTCTCCCCCTCTCTCTCTCTGTCTCTCTCTGTCTCTCTCTGTCTCTCTCTCTGTCTCTCTCTCTGTCTCTCTCTCTCTCTCTCTCTCTCTCTCTCTCTCTGTCTCTCTCTGTCTCTCTCTCTTTCTCTCTCTCTGTCTCTCTCTCTCTATCATACTCTCTCTTGCATGCTGTACGGACCCGTTGTCTGCTTTCTGGACCAGAGCCCAAAGGTCAGTCTGTCCTCTTTTATTGCTCTTGTTCTTGGACTTTCCTTATTCCTTTTTTTTTGCTTATATGTTTGCTGTGCTTATGCACGCACGCACACGAGCACACGCGCACACGCGCACACACACGCACACGCAGGCACACACACACACACACAGTGCTCATTTGGTGAGTCATTCAATGTGTCTCCTGATTTGCCATTTGAAGTACACTCATTTCTTTTTGTCTTACCCAGAGGGTAAATGTGTACCAGTCACAATAATGGAGAGGGCACTGACTAACTTCATTAGCCTATCTTTAAATGTCAAAGGCCTGTTTTTCCTCCCATTCCCACTCTCCATTCTCTTTTTCCTAACTAACGCATTTCAAACGCATACTCCAATGACTGTTATATTAGCACTTACAACCTTTTATTGAGGTCACTGGGGTGCTTGATGTGTAGATGGATGATTCTGTCTGTGTACTGTTGGTCATTATACACTGTTAATGCTTTTACTCTGTGATTATGACAAGACTTTTACAATTATTTAAATTAGTAAGAATATGCATTTTAGCAATTGCAAGAATCTTTTCAATGAGTTGATGTTTGTTTAATAGCCCTTATCGAAAGCCGCTTTTCCACTGTGTGTTTTTGGCTCAGCTCGACTCAATTCTACTTACCTGGCAAACCTGGTACTTGGTAACTGATGCTATTTTTTGGTATTACCTTTGGTTCCAAACTAGCTATGGCGATATGGAAAAGTGACGTGGAAAAATTGCAGACTACTAATTGGTTGAAGAGAATAGTCAGTATCACCTTAAGTACATGTGCTAACTTTAGGTACCAGGTTAGTGTACCCTCTTGCATCACCTTTGAGCAACCTGAATCATCACCTCATCTGAGCTTTGATATAGTATTTCCAAAGCTCCTGTTCTTTTTTTTTTTTGCTAGCTTCCGAACCAAAATTGGCAATTTCATGTAGCGTTGCTCTGATGACCAGCTACCTTGAGGGGGTACTATATTTGCAGTGGAAAATTAAGTACCTGATCCCAGAATGGAGTAGAGTCAAGTTGAGCCATGCCAAGCAGTGGAAAAGCACCAGTAATATCAATTCATTATTAAACAGGTTGATCTGTTTTTACCACCCAGATAATGTCAGGTGGTGCCACCACACAATAATGTCAGGTGGTGCAACCACACAATTATTTACAATACTTTTTACACTCCTGTAAAAAAGAAATGGGCCAAGCCTGAACAATAATAGTTTTTCCTGATGGTCTTGGGCTGGTCAGAGACTAGATTTATACGCAACAGAGAATATTTGACCTCACATTAAATACAAACTGGCTTGCCAATGTTTTTAATTGTCGCACCACCTGACATTTTTAAAACTGGGAGGCAAGAATTCCTTAAAAATTATTTTATTTTCAGGCACTGAAAGTGTATTTTCATAAACGAGCTATTGTAGAATAAACTCATCTATGCCATGCATTTATTGAGTTATTTTAGAGGGCTGAGTGTACGTTATGCCATTGATGCTGATGGACTGAATGAGTGTCATTGATGCATATATACCCATCTCAGCTTTCTCCTAGTAGCCTCACTTGCTTTCTCTTTAATTGCATGCCAGCTTTATGATAAGGGCTTGATATTAGAGAGAGTATGTAGTTGGCTTCATATGGAGTTTCCTCTTTCCAGCTGTGAACATGCTCATCATGTAAATGTCATTCTGGCCCTCCAGCTTTGAGGGGCTGCCCTCACACCACAGCCTTCCTATCAGCTTTCTTTGCCTGACTGAAGTCATACACATTTCCAATGAGTCACAGGTTCTCCTATGAATCTTAGTGTGAAAATCTGTTCAAACATGCGTGCAGAAAGTGGAAGCTGTGACCTCCAGCGCTGTCCTCTCCAAGGCTCCACCCTGTGCTTCATTAATATTAAACGGCGCTCATGGTCATGTTTACATTAGATATTACACTTTATTATTATCCTGTCTAAATAATGCATAATCCTTCTAGTACAACTTGGGCCTACTGAAAAAGGCCAGTCAGAACAAAGTACATTTAGCAGCAGATCAAGGCAAGACTTTTGAAAAAAGATTTTTTTTTTTTTTGCGCTGTTCAGGAAGCTAGAGAGAAAAGGCCTTGAAGTACCAATGTCTTACACCAGCCTTGTTCAATAGTGGTTGGATGAAGACAGAATCACTAACTGTCTTAACATAATTAGAGACCCCCCCCTCTTTGACTGTTCACATATAATTAGCCTCAGTTTTCATATTTCTGCAATATTAAATATTAAAAATCTCTTTTTAAAAAGAAGAAAGGGGGGGCGGGGGGAGAAAACCAGAACACACACCACGCACACAGAGTCCAGGAATGGGTTAGAGAGAGAGAGAGAGAGAGAGAGAACTTGTGTTTGTAATTAAAACCCAATCAAAGAAATGCATTGCTGCTTTTCATTTTCCCAATAATTAGCTCAATGCGCCCTTACAGAAGTGGAAATGAGAGAAGGCCGGGCGGGAGAAAAATTGCTTGAGAGAAGTGATGTTAATTCTAATGCCAGAGCTGAGCTTGTTAGAAAAGTCTGTGTAGCATGGCATGAATGAAGGGGGGAAAGTGTGCGGAGAAAGCATCTGTTTACGCCGGTGCCATTCATGCAGATATTAAAAGGAGTTTTTAAAGGGCGCAGCACGTCGTCCAGTCACACAGTTGGACGCAGCCAAGCAAATGTTAGGGCTGGCATGGACCAAGCACAGACATACAGACAGACTCTGTGATCAGAATGTCACTGCAGTGAGGGACAAGAATACTAACAGGATGCTACACACACACACACACACACAGACAGTGATTTTGGAATACATGACAACATTAAACTTGGATTTGGCTACACACAAACAGTTAACCTAATCATAGGTGGTTGAACTCTCTTAATGCATTGTGTTGGTTTAAATGGTAGTCTTTGTTTATGAAGTCAGTTTGTTCTACCTGTGTTTAAGGTGCAGGGATTTGGATTTAAGTTTCCTGAATGCATTTATAGGTCGTAACATTTCATTTGAAATCATTACTTCACTCACTGACATTTGTGACTCCGTCGTAGCCAAATAGTTTTTAAAAATGAACGAGTCATAAAACCTCTGTGGTCTGTTTCTGCGCTTGAAATTGAATTTAAACTGCCAGTCAAAATTTTGGGGCACCTTGCCTTGTTTTGAAATGATTTTTTAAAATTTCCCTTATATCACCATATATCATTAGAAGAGATGTCAATAAACATAAATGCAATAAAAAGTAATTTCTTGTGAGCCCGTTTGAAATACAATTTGTTTCTAGATGTTTCCTGGGTTCCTCCAGGCCATTACATAGATTTGTTAAATTCTATCACCAGCATACCTCATTTAACTTAATGAAGCACTGATTAGCCAAGCCGGGTACTGGTTGATTAATTACAAATAAAATTGAGCAGCCACAAAGGGAGGTTTGGAAACCTTTGCATTGCGTTCATAAAATTGCTACTTATTTTGTTAATATGATCTGTTATCTATTTTAATTTTAGTACCTTTCTGCTGCCCAATTAAATATAATTTTTTTTAATTGGAATTTTTGCCTTAAAACTTTTTTTCTCATATATATATATATATATATATATATATATATATATATATATATATATATATATATATATATTCTGATTCATCTTCATAGGCTGTATATGTCTTCCTTGGTATGAAGGTGGAGTTGGATCTCAAGCCACATGTAAATCTCAAGCCACACGTAAATCTCAAGCCACATGTTATCTGCTATAGATTTGTGGTCTTAGTCTGGATAATAAACCTATTTAGTCTCAAATATGTTATGTTAAGTCCCCAAACTTTTGACAAGCATCCATCCATCCATCATCTTCTGCTTCTCCGGGGTTCGGGTCGCGGGGGCAGCATCTTAAGCAATGAGGCCCAGACCTCCCTTTCCCCAGCCACTTCCACTAGTCCCTCCCGGATGACCGAACTTCTCACCCTATCTCTAAGAGTCCAGACACCCTGCGGAGGAAACTCATTTCGGCCGCTTGTATTTGCGATCTTATTCTTTCGGTCATTACCCAAAGCTCATGACCATAGGTGAGGGTAGGAACGTAGATCGACCGGTAAATCGAGAGCTTTGCCTTGTGGCTCAGCTCTTTCTTTACCACAACAGACCGGTAAAGAGCCAGCATCACTGCTGACCCAGTACCAATCCGCCTGTCAATCTCCCGCTTCCTTGTACCATCACTCGTGAACAAGAACCCGAGATACTTGAACTCCTCCACTTGAGGCAAGAGCTTATCCCCGACCCAGAGAGGGCTCTCCACCCTTTTCCACCTGAGAACCATGGTCTCGGATTTAGATGTACTGATTCTCATCCCGGCCGCTTCACACTCTGCTGCAAACCGATCCAGCGAAAGCTGAAGTTCACGGCCTGATGTTTCCAATAGGACCACATCATCTGCAAACAGCAGCAATGTGACCTTGACGTCACCAAACTGGACACCCTCCATCCCCTGACTGTGCCTAGAAATTCTATCCATAAAAATTATGAATAGAATCGGTGACAAAGGGCAGCCCTGACGGAGTCCAACTCTCACTGGGAACGAGTCTGACTTACTGCCGGCCAGCGAACCAAACTCCTGCTTTGTTTGTACAGGGCCTGAATGGCTCGTAGCAATGAGCCATGTACTCCGTACTCCCAAAGCACCTCCCACAGAATACCCCAGGAAACACAGTCGAATGCCTTCTCCAGATCTACAAAGCACATGTGGACTGGTTGGGCAAACTCCCATGAGCCCTCCAGAATCCTGGAGAGGGTTAAGAGTTGGTCCAGTGTTCCACGACCAGGGCGGAACCCGCACTGCTCCTCCTGAATCCGAGGTTCGACTATAAGCCGGACTCTCTTCTCCAGTACCCCTGCATAGACCTTACCAGGGAGGCTGAGGAGTGTGATTCCCCTGTAGTTGGAACACACCCTCCGGTCCCCCTTTTTAAAAAGAGGCACCACCACCCCAGTCTGCCAATCCAGTGGCACAACCCCCGATGTCCACGCAATGTTGAAAAGGTGTGTCAGCCAGACAGCCCCACAATATCCAGAGCCTTGAGGAACTCGGGACTGATCTCATCCACCCCTGGAGCCTTGCCACCAAGGAGCTTTCTAACTACCTTAATGACTTCGGCCTCAGTAATGGACGAGCCTATTCCCGTGTCTCCAGTCTCTGCCTCCTCGCTGGAGAACGTGTCGGTGGGATTGAGAAGGTCCTCAAAGTATTCCTTCCACCGCCCAATGACGTCTTCAGTCGAAGTCAGCAGCACACCATCTCCACTATATACAGTGCTAGTGGCACTCTGCTTTCCCCTTCTGAGTCGCCTGACGGTTTGCCAGAATCTTTTGGGAGCCGACTTAGTCACTTTCCAAGGCCTCACCAAACACTTCCCACATCCGAGTTTTTGCCTTTGCGACGACTGAAGTTGCAGATCGCTTGGCCTGTCGATACCTGCCAGCTGCCTCTGGTGTCCCACAGGCCAACCATGCCTGGTAGGACTCCTTCTTCAGCTTGATGGCATCTCTCACCTGGGGTGTCCACCACCGGGTTTGAGGATTACCGCCCTGAGAGGCACCTACTACCTTTCGGCCACAGCTACAGTCAGCTGCTTCAACAATGGAGGAGCGGAACATGGCCCATTCTGAGTCAATGTCCCCCACCTCCCCCGATATCTGGTCAAAGTTCTGACGGAGGTGTGAGTTGAAGATCAATCTGACAGGTTCTTCTGCCAGACGTTCCCAGCAAACCATCACTATACGTTTTGGTTTGCCCGGTCTGACCGGCATCTTCCCCCACCACCTGATCCAACTTACCACCAGGTGGTGATCAGTTGACAGCTCAGCTCCTCTCTTTACCCGAGTGTCCAAAACACATGGCCGCAAGTCCGATGACACGACGACAAAATCAATCATTGAACTGTGGCCAAGGGTGTCCTGGTGCCGTGTGCACTTATGGACATCTTTGTGTTCAAACATGGTGTTCGTGATGGACAAACTGTGGTTTGCACAGAAGTCCAATAACTGAACACCACTCGAGTTCAGATCAGAGAGGCCATTCCTTCCCTCCAGGTCACACTGTCATTGCCCACGTGAGCATTGAAGTTCCCCAGTAGGACAATAGAGTCTCCAGGAGGAGCACTTTCAAGCATCCTTCCCAAGGACTCTAAGATGGCTGGGTACTCTGAACTGCTGTTCGGTGCATAAGCACAGACAGCAGTCAGGACCCGTTCCCCAACCTGAAGGCGTAGGGTAGATACCCTCTTTTGACAAGCAGTGTAGTTATTTTTGAGCCTATTTCTCAGACTTTGTGCCAGTCATTATTAGCAGTCCTCTTTGATCTGGAGATGGCGTGCACTTGCTGCCTGTCTGTCTGCCTGCCGTCCAGACATGTGGTTTGCCCACATTGAACCACCAGTGTGCATATCTATCCACTCTCTGATTAAAAGTGGCTGCTTTCCCAGAAATAAGAGATTATGATTTTATCAATCCACAGTCTGCCGAGATGGAGGAGTTTCGTAAGGACACCAGTGATCAATAACTCTGGACAAGTGTGTTTGTTTGTTGGAGAGTAGGCTGTTGTTATTGGCATGCATTCACAAAGAAAAACGAACAAAAATGTATTTATTAAGTGAAGCAGCATGGATTCTGGCACTTGACTTGTTTTGTTCAGCATTGAAACACATGCATACAGACATTGAAGGGTTAGCCTTTGGGCAGTGCATTACTTCATTTCCATCTCCATCAGCACCCAGTGCTAAAGCAGTATCGATGGGGATTTGAGTCCTGCTACATCCCTTCTCCAGAAGGGGGTGATTGGTTTAAAAGGAGCCATTGTGTCGCATGCTTGCAGTCACTTTCGAGGGAGGATGGATGACGGCCGCGAGAAAGCAGAAATAAACAAACAGAAGCTCCAGGAGGCCTGCGGAGAATAGAGTTGCACCTAAGAAGATTCTGGAAAGTGCTGTGATCTCCTGCTGACTTCGGGGAACCACTTAAAAACAATTTTTGTCAGTAAATAAAAACAAAACGCTTAGAGGAGTGTGTTTTTTGGGGGGAAAAGCAGAACAACGCTTGGAGATGGGGGAGTAAAAAAAAAAAGGCAAGTGCTTTGTATTTGCCAGAGGGCCGAGGTTTGGTAGCCCAAGAGGCCCGTCTTCAAACACTGCTACTGTCATACTGAAGGTCCTAAAGCTGCGCTTCCTTACCCCAGATTAGCATGTCAGGCCATCACGTTAAGGGACTAAAACCAAACACTCATTCAAGAAGGCCCCAAAGAAATGAAGGGAAAAAGATGCTGCAGAGCACAGGGAAAAAAAACACTTTAAGCTTCACGAAACTGTGGCTTTGAGCTTTTAGAAGTGCTTAACTTATTTAATATAATTCAGCCCACCGCACAGATTAGACTTAGAAGGATATCACAGAGGCTTTTTGTTACTTTAGGACTTGGTCTGTCGCTAAAACCAGCTTACCCTTGAGCACATTTGGGCTTCTTAACTTTCAGCAGCTACATAAAGTGGCGGTGAAGCAGCTGTTAAGAGGAGGGAGGGGAAGCATAAGTTGGAACGAGCTCTGCTGTGATCCATTCAGGGCCAGCACACCTCTTGAATGTGACTGTCGTGTTGTAATTCAGTAGTGAATTTACTGCAATCTAAACTGCACTGTAGCCAAATAATGTGCTCTCCAGTATTGTCCAGGCCATTTAAGCGCAGTGTACTTTGGAACGAACCCATTGCAACAGCCTTTATGTCGAAAACAATGACGTCCCGCTGAAAATAGCTGCGGCCGTTTAAAACAATTGCGACCCTGCTTTGAGTCTTTGCCGTAAGAGTGTGTGATGTCGTGCCGTGGGAGGCCTCGTTATGGAGAGGACGAGAACCTCCTCACATCTGCCTACAGCCTCTGATACAGGCACTCAGAGATAATGGGCGCTATGAAATTTCCAGCGAGTCGTGACGATTCCCACCTCTCCCTCTCGCTCCGTCCCACTTAACCATGACATTTAATTTCACCTGGGGATGCGGGGTAATGGAATTGTTTATTAGATGGCGCCACGAAGATAGATTTTCGAAGGGCCAAGGGTTTTAAGGTGCGTCCCCTCCTTCCACTATTCTCCAGGTAGCCTTTAAATTGGATGCTGTTGAATGGCCTTCCTGCCTTTTATTTCCCTTTGGCTTTGCCGAATGTGGAGCTGCATCCCAAATGCCGCATCAGAGAGACCTAGCGCTTTGCTAAACTCCCTCTCTTCTTTCTCACCTCTGGCCTGATATGCCCCATCCCCATTCCCTCCAACCTGCCTGGCTCGTGGCCTCAAGGTCAACCTTTGCGAGCAAAAAGAATACAGACAATGATGAAAGGAAAAAGGAGCACAGAAAACCTAAGAGACTGTAAGAGCATGAAAGTTCCTGGATGGTCAAAGTTCCATGTGCCTGTTGTCTGACAGGTGACTGGAGATGGACAGGATTTTGCTGGATCAAGATGTTCCCGACAGAGGCCCCTTTAGCTTGATTGTTTAGACGTTTTGTATTTTTATATTCTATTTATTTTATCCAGCAAGGCACACATAGGTGCCCGTTAAAAGGTACTTCTACAGACTCTGAGTTTTGACTTCATCTCTTTTTTCCAAACAGTCATGATGAGCTACTTGAGTCAGCAGCCATTCTCTTGTTATTTAGACACTGCTATATATTCCAGTTTAATTCTTCCTCTAAATGTCATCCTTAGACCACCCATAGCCCTTCTGTTTAGTGTTAACTAAATGCCAAGGAAGGCACTGTACCACGTCACTTCATTTCATGTCCTGAATTAAAGAGCATCTAAAGTACCTACACGAAGCAATTTATGAAGCCTCTTACAAAGTGTTGGGCACAATCCCATTTCACCCCTAACCCCTACCACTTAGACGTACCCCTCTGTTTTGCGCATTCACATCTAGAGGAAGGGTTTTCTGATTTTTATTGGGAAAGAGGGATAGGGTGAAGTGTTACAGCTTATGATTCCATGAATGTAACAGCACTAGCAGCTGTTAATGAAGTAATGCTCTTTTTATTTGAGGATCCCATTTCATATAGGAAGATTTCAATCACAACCTCTTGTAACTCATAACCTCTTGTAAGTTCCAAGGGGCAAGGATGACACTCGAAAACAAGAGATAGGGATAAAAAAGAAGAAAGAAATGGGTTTGGGCCTTACAGCTTAAATCTTAAATTGGAGTTAGTGCAGTTTTACGGTAATGTTTGATTACAGAAAGCATGATAGGTAAACATGGCAGGCCAGGCATCCTGTCACATCATAGTCTCATTCAGATATGAAATTATATTCAATGATAAGGGCTGGATAACATATTTTGTATGCTACGAAATTTGAATTCCATAATCATATTCCTCATGACAGAAATCCAAGGAAATACAGCATGTACACATGGTGTAATTAGAGTGTGTGCCAACACGTCCAGCCCTGTACGTCTATGCTGGTAAATTAAACGTCTTCTGAAATAGGCACACCAATAAAACCTTTCAATTGTATGTGTATGTTGTTCTCCTGGGAACTGTATGGTGTACTGCCCTGGGCAGTATGTCTCTGAGAGACTCCTGGTCTCATCATATAGTTTAGCAGGTGGCAGTAAGCTTGCCCTGGAGCCGCATGCTGTGGAGCTTTACGCTGCTCTGCCTGTGCATTTACCTTTAGCACTGCTGCTGCATAATGGATCTTATCATGCTAATTAGATCAGTGAAGACTGATGAGCACTTCAGTGGCTGCAGTGCACCGTCCTCGCGCCCTCCCATCAAGTGGCGTAAGCTTAATGGCGGAGAAATACACGCTCCATTATCAGCGCCATCTACTCGCACTCGTTTACTCCCGACTTTTCTCACCACATCCACCCCCCTAACCCGCCCTCCCCCCCCTTTGGTTTCTCGTCTCGCGGCACGGCTAATTGTGTACAGATGTGTTATTCAGGTCGGACAACTAGGACATAACCCCTCATCCTCGCAACGCTGCTCTCTTTTGAAGAGAAAGGAAGAATAGTGGAGAATAGAGGAAGGCCTAGTTTTCTATCCAAACAAAGAAAATTATGATTAATCTAGATTGTTTATGAGGTCAGACTGTAGGTTCATTGTCTAGATGTAGTAAGAGAACTGTTGCACACAGCCTGTGTAATATTTGTTAGACTTTGTTTACGGTGGTACATCATTTGAGCTAATTTAGAAATTAGGCAAGCTGACAACAGCAAAAGCAATTAAGCATTTTATGTTGAACTTTTTTTATTCCTGTAGCTTGTACAAAATACAATAACAATACAATTCACACATACAAATAGTAAAATAAAATGCAATTGCCAGCTTAATATTTTCAGTATTTTATAATAAGAACTGTAACATAACAGACGGTGTTAGGCAAAAGTTTGACTACCCTGATCAAATTATGTGTTTTCTAAGAGAACATAACCCATCTTCTATGAGGAGCAAACGTACATATGCCATTTTCATGCATTTTAAGTGTATATTTTAAGTTTAACAGGTTGGATATAATAAATCTTTTTCGTAACATTACATTTTTTAAACATAGCATTATTTCCTCTCAATATGCTAAATTCACTCTGTTAGAATGTGCAGTGTGTTCTCTGCAGAGGATTTGTTAACTTTTCACTTAAAAACATCAACAAAATATAATAATTTGATCAGGGTGGCTAAACTTTTACATGTAACTGGATTGGATACAGAAAATATATATATATATTTAACATAGGTGTAGTATTGCTGAATAAAATAGTTGTAAAAAAAGAGTCATTGGACCTACCCAATTGAAAAGTAGAATTCAGTCTACAGTACACAATCACAGTGTGTCAGATCCATAAAACACAGATTTACTGTGTTAAGAGGAAATAACCATTTTTGCCATTTGCGTGATACTTGGCACCACCACTCTTTCCCCTCATTTACGTGTGCTGAGTGAATGATTTATTACACCCTCTACAGAAAACCTAGATTTGGATTTATTTGTTGAATCATAGGTCAAAAAAGTTAAAAAGATGAATTGTGGCCTGTGCAAAACATATGGCACATTTATTTATTTATAATATATATATTTATTTTCAGTGTGCTAAATGCAGCAAATATAATGCTTTTGCACTGAAGTTGACATTTTTAAGTGTGTTCTTTATAGAGGATATATTAACTTATTTTCTCTTAGAAAATTAACAAAACACGTAATTTGATATGTTTGACGTAGTTTTGACACCTATACCGGCACTAAGCTTTGGTCATGAATATATATTAAGGCAGCCACTTTTATCTGGAGGTCATGCAAGAGCTATTACCTGTGTCTGAAATGCGGGAATCAGAGTGCATTAGAATGGTGTTTTGGAATTGGAATTGGTGGGCAAATCATTAAAGCATTAATTTGATTTAATAATTGTGCAAAAATTTTAATCTGTTACACAGACTGTGTGTAAAGGCCTTAAGGAATGAAAAGAATTGTGTGTGCTGTTGGATGTAATTGGGCGGTTAACGGTCATGTGACACATCTAAGACACTCCCCCCGCACTTTAGGGAATGTGATGTGCCTTGTTGTTTGACTTGACGTGTGTGAGCGAGGCTCTGGCTGTGTGTGCATATCGCTTCTGCACTGGGGATTGGGGATCGGGCCTTAAGCAGAGCTGGCCCAGGCAGCTAAAGGGCTACAGTACAGTCAAGTCTGGCTGTTTATTAAATCAGTGCTGCTCCAGTAACCCACTAGCCTGAGAGAGGTCGTGTGCATGCCCATGTGTGTCAGCTCATGCGCATCTGCCAGAAATGAATCATTTGTAGTTTGGGCTACAAGTTGCAGGTGTAAGGCTGTAGAGGTTTTCTCTTGATGCTTCAGTTTCGCAGTTTGTATAGGTAGGTGTGTGTGTGTGTGTGTGTGTGTGTGTGTGTGTGTGTGTGTGTGTGTGTGTGTGTGTGTGTGCCTGTATGCCTGTTTTGGAGAGGTGTGAATGGTGCAGGTTTCAGGCGTGAGGCAGCGCGACCCCTCACATTCGTTCTTTATTAATCAAGCTGTCAGACACTAACACTTGAATCAATACGACGGCGTGCCACCAGAGTGGCCAGGCATTAAAACACTTCCACACACTCTCTCAGCACTCTGTCACCATGTGCCGGAATGTTCCGCAAGACCACCGCTGCCACGGGAGCCGTCACATAGCCCTGACTGATATGTATTGAAGTCCCTATGAATCCCCTGAGTGTACAGAGCTGCCATAGGTCGTTCTGAAGGATCGGACTACATCCGTTCAAGTGCTTTATTTTGCTCTGTGAAGAGCACTTTGTTCAAGGGATGCATTCACAGGCTATGACCTGACGTTTACTTGACCACCATTTACTTGTGTATTAATAGTATCAAATGCGTTTAAACCAAATTCTGATGTCTAGTGTCAACAACGGGAGGACAGTTGTTCTTTTTGATAGCAATGTCATCATTTGATATAAAGGAAAATGGAACCAAGTGGAAAACGTAAACCACTTACGAGCCATTATGTGAAATGCTTCAACTGCAGTTAAGCTAGCCAGCTTTTATCAGCTGGCTGCATGTTAACAGCACAAGTAGTGGTGCGTTCATGGCTGAGAAAGGAACACTCTTGAAATTTAAAAAAATAATAATTTTCTAGATCTTGTAATCCAAGTAACAACAAAAAAAACATTACGTATATCTGCTTATTTAGCCTACAGCAGTTTAGCCTTGCCCATTCATGGTGAGGTTGTAAGGAATATTTCAGTCTAGGCTGCTCTTGGGATGAGGTACAGTCCTGAGCAGCAATGCAAAATAGAGATCATTTACATATTGCACTTTTAAAAGCACAGTTGCAAATACAAATTGACATGTAGAAATTTATTGTGACAATTTTTATAAATAAAATTTACAAGTAAAAGTACAAGGATATGGGACCTTAATGTTCACTGCTCTGTATTCAATATCAGATCAGCAGATGCTGAAACTCACTATAGGATCATTACAGTCAGATGTAAAAATATTTAATCAAATTGGTACCGATATTCAGTATAAATTTAGACATGTAATCAATCAATGTGATTATATAAAGCACTATGTATTTATACTTGAACTGAAATGACATCAGTATGGATGCATAATGATATTGACATCAGTATATATTTAACCAATATTATTGACATTGGTTGATAGATTTAAATTTCAAACTGATATTTGATTTTATATATATAGTGCTGGAAGAAAATAACATAGGACAGTGCTAAAATATCTGCATTTTATTCATTTTACTGTAGTGCCACAAACACATTTTTCTTTAGTGTCACAAACTGTGTTAGGCTAATCCAGGTAGATAGAGTCCCAATTTCTATGTTTAATAAATCAGGATTCCCACAATTACCTGGTAATGTAAAATTTTCCATTCATGGAAGACACCTGGAAAATAAGAATGAATTAATTATAAACTGATGGATTGTCCTAGAAATACTGTTGAAGTCCTGAATATATGTAAAGTTGAGATATTAAGCTACCAGGGTTGTATGTTTTAGCATAGTTTTCAGCAGCCAGTGCCCTGTTTTTATGTTCTTTCAGTAGTTTGGAATTCAGCAGTGTTACATGTGGACTCATTCATGCTGTGTTGAAATGCCTGGTAGAGTGAGGCTGCATTAAAGTTCACTTTTCATATGTTGGTAGAACTCATGATCAAGTGGTCTGTAAGGGTTTGTTAGGGGTTGTTGGCTTTCATGCTGTATGTGGGTAGATGCATGTAAGTGGTGGCTATTATGTGTATAAGTAATGAAAATTGTAATGAATTGGTTCCAGAAAATGACTTCCTAAAGAGAGTATCAGCATTGGCATTGGCAGGTATGTACTTGAAAATGCAATTCCCATATCAATTCATCTCTAAAAATCTTTTTCATCTAATATTTGTTCTCTGATGCCTTATGTTGTCTGAAGACAAGTTCTTGGAGAGTAACAGGGAGGCAGACAGAAAAAGAATGCAGCTAAAGTTCTCTCACCATGTCCATGTTCTTCAGATCAGCCTTGCTTTCTCAAGCAGTGGGAAAATAGCAGCTGCATTACCAGCACTGGCCTTTACCTCGACAACCTCTCCACAATCAGCAGTGGCCAATTAGGAGAACTCCTCAAAGATCACACAAAACCATGGTGCCATTTTCCCCCAGACATGGAGGGCTGCTAATAACACACCCTATGTTCTTTCCAAGGAGAAATAGAAGAGAGTGGCAAGAAAAGGAAGAATGCCAGGGGAAATGAGAGAAAGAGAAATTGAGAGGGAGATGGAGGGGCCACGAAGTAGTGTGGCTGAGGTGTTTGTCCAACACAGCAGAGATTAGTGAAGTGTGAGATGTGCTGTAGAGAAAAGCAGGTTGTAGGACTGGGCTTCGCTCAATGGAAACCCGTTAAAGCATCAGAGGAGGAGATGCGCTCGCTCGCTCTCTCTCTCGCTCTCGCTCTCCCTCTCTCGCTCTCTCTGGCATATTGGAGAAGATAATTAGCCTCATTTACATGAAATACTGCTTCAGCATAGCCTCTGTGGTGACAGAAGGAGCCGTCCGCTACACACTAAACGCTGATTGAGGGACAAAAGTGAGTCGGTGTATGCATTCACATGGGCATATATTTATAAAAGCATTTGTGAGGAACACTCAACCCAAAACAGGTTAAACACAGCCTGTGTAAGCCTGCTGCTCTCTTGTCTTCATTTCAGTCATGTGTAATCACAGATTTCCCCAAACGCTCACATAAAACTCCCACCCAAACGGCCAAGCTGCTGCCTCCAGTACTGCACCAGTCAGAGCTCGCCAAAAAGCTCCACAGTCCAGCTGTCTGAGTATCTCTCTCACTCTCTCTTGCTTGCTCTCATCTTCTTGTGCTTCGAGCACAACTGTTTCCCGCCTCTTTTTCTTTCTTTCTTTCTTTCTTTCTTTCTTTCTTTCTTTCTTTCTTTCTTTCTTTCTTTCTTTCTTTCTTTCTTTCTTTCTTTCTTTCTTTCTTTCTTTCTTGTCATTTATCTCTTTCTGTTTCTTCTGTCTCTCCTCTGTCCTTTCTTTTTGATGCCTTTTGCTGGTTTTTTCTTCTTTCTTTTCATATCTCTGATTCTTTGGTTTCTCTTTCTTTCTACTCTATCCTTCTCTCATTATAAGTTTTGTTGTTATTTGACCAGATTATCTTCATTAAGTTCTTTTAACTTTTGTTTTGGGATGAGCTCTGAAACTAATATCTAAATACAGATCCTGTATGTGAAAAGTCAGCACTTTCCTGACCTCTGTAGGATGAATGTTTAGACAGATGTACTTGTTCTTCAGAGGCTATGCTAAACTGTTCGACTGGGATTATGGAAAGTCACACTTGTCCGGTTTGTGTAGGAGAGTTAATATGCGTGTATCAATGGCCGTGAGCAAAATTAGCTGGCAGAATTACCTCTAAAGCCTTTAATCTACTTTGGCCCTTTGTGTATACATCTGGGGTGTGTACAGAGATAGCGCTAGGACACTCCACTTGCTTGCCGCTTACTAACAGAGCCATACACACACAAAAAACAACAAAGCTGATGGTCTAGTTCACGCAATTCAACCAGACAGACACTCCTCCACACCATACTCATTCAATCACTAATGAAGACATCTTTACACAAAACAGGTCCACACTCACACTAAACATGGCATTAAGGAAAAGCCATTAGCAGTTCTGTAAGCAGGAGCTAAAAGCCTGCTTGGATTTCTGTCATTAGCAGAGACTGTGAGCTAGAGAGCGAGTGTGTTAAAGAGAATGAAGCCCTCCGTTCAGCTCTATTCATAAAGATTTTCTCTCATCTGCACTGCCAGGGCTGTATCTTTTCCTTGCTTAATATTAAGCTAATACTTTGAGCTGTATTGAGCTCCTCTTATAGTATAATGTAACTGATGGCCTTCCTTGCCTAAAGTATGCTTGGAATAAGGCTGGGTTTTGTTACAGCGACAGCTGCTATTAAAAGGTGGTATATTAGACTTTCCTCGCCTTAAGAAGCTTCACAACCATGTCCTACTGTGTTGCTAAAGCCACGGCGGGTTTATTACTTATCCAAGTTATTTTCAGTGTGTTCTGATGCTTTTACCATAGACCTTGTCTCGTGAGTAGTCTCTGTTCACTGTAATAAAGGACTGATGGAGGAGGGGGGGGGGTCTCTCTACCTGCTAAATAATCCCAATGTCATTGGTGCAAAGCTCTGGTCATCTCCATGACCTAAACCTTCACTTAAATATAAAAAAATACATTGTTCATTGTTACAGTAAGGTGTATTTCCACTAGCGCGATTAAGTGACCTAATGCAATGAGTTTGGATATCGATATAGCCAAATAACAGCCCCTCCCAGTAGCCCCCAGATTTGTTTCACACCTGTGGAAAACACTGCAGCCCTTAGTTCAATCTCTAAAACAAAACAAAAAAAAAATCAAAGGGAAATTTTCAAAATCTGCCTCAAGTGAGCTAATAAGTTAAATGAAATGTAAATTGTTATGAAATTTGCATCACATTCCTGTTTGAAGTTTTATTCAGACAAGTTTAGTTTTTCATTACTACAGGATGTCTAATGTTAGACTCAATATAACTTAAAGAGTTGGGAGGGGTTTCTCGATTTATAAATTGCCATCATAGAAAATGTTCTATGCGCAAAAAGTTCTGATGCTCAGAAGAAGAAAAGGTGTCCCAGCATCAGTATTTCATTGAAATATTTTTTTTTTACCCTAACCATCCACCTAACTTTTAAGTGAATGCAGTGTGTCTGTAGCATTGTAATTAGCCACAAGTTAACATCATAAACTACATAAAGGTTTTCTGTTGCGGTTTACATGTTTAATGTTCAGGGTTATACTCTAAATGTAGGACAATGTCAGCTTAATTCGTGCCTATACAATACAAGAATATAAGTAAATGCTTTTTCGAGTCCCACCAAAAAGCATGAAAACTCCTTTTCCACACATTATAAGGTATAAAATAAAATATATTTGGAAATTTGCATGGGGTTAAGGCAATTTAAGATTATTTCTGTGATTCAGAAAAGGCGGACAGAATATTTACTGATGCGGGAGCATGCATTTAGTACAAATGACTTGGCAGAGCCACCCTGTACTTAAATTCCAAGATACACCAGCAATAGTGACATCACCCCATCTCCCTATGTAAACTTATCACATCTAAGAGTGTGCAAGTTTGCTGGGTTGTAGAAATAAACACTCTTCAAGCACCTGCAATTCTGTACCTGCAATACTGTCACATGAAAGATACTTATTCTTGACCTAAAACGACAACTACAGCACAAGCAGGCTTATGTTTCCTCTATTTCACTCTTTCAGCTTCCTGCAGGCGTTAATAGAGCCTGCATAACCTAATCTATTTACAAAGTCAATGTCAGCTGCTCAGTATAGCTGTGTAAATAACATGTAAGGTTAGCTAATTGATTGAAAATGTGTGAAAATGAAAGAGTGGGGCTTCACATCCATCATCTTGTGTGGCCTTGTTCTCATATCACAATTTATTCACAATTTGTTCTCTGTGGCTCCTACACTAGCAACATAATGTGCTGCCTCGTTTAAAATACATTTGCCAGCACGACTTTATTTGTTAAAAATGATATTCCAATCCACACTTGGTCCTTCTCCTTTGTGCATAGAGAGCTTGATAATAGACATGTTTTTTCCCCACTCATCCCCTTATGTACCCTAATGATGGAAGGAAAGAAGAAAATGACAGGAAAGGTGATGAGCTTGTTGTTGTTTTCCACCTCCATTTTCTTGCTCTATCAGATATGTGTGAGGCATGTGTTGAAAGCCACACATTTCAACTATCACATAATATTATAATTCAGAACTGGACTGTTATGATGTTGAAAACTAATATAGTTTCATATGCTTGTTTTTTTTGGGTTTGTGTGTGCCTGGTCAGTATTTTTGTCCGGTATGGCTTGGCTGAAATATCAGTGTTTCAGTGCATCCAGTGCAGTCTTACAGTAGATATGAAAAATAAATGAAAATGTCAGAAAATGTCTTATTTGTTGCTACTGCAGATATTACATGTTGGAATATTAAGGCATATTTAAATGGATCAGATATTGGCAAAAAATAAGCACGATCCAGTCCCGATCCTTTGTTTTGTTTTTGTGCTCTGTTTACTCCACTGTGGTAGATGAACTAACACACATTGTTCATCTGAAGTCATCTTAAAGCAATGTGAAATCACAGTGAATTCACAAAACTGTAAAATGGTTATTTAACTCAAGTTGTCCACAAACAAAATACAATAGATATATCTTAGCACATTTTGAGGTAACAAGTAGCCACGTCATCAGATAGATCAACAATACAATAATATTCAGTAATGTACAGGCTGCAAAGCAAGTCCAGAATGTCACATTATATACTAAATATACATACTAAAACTGAATGCAGTGGAAGGACTGGAATCTGAATCAAGGGCAGGAGTGGGCAATGATTTAGGAGAAGATGATTCCTAAAGACCAGGTCATATGACAGGATATGTGGTAACACAACACAGAAGCCTGCTTAAGTCAGAGCAAATAAACACGCCTAAGTTTCTGCTCAGATACTTACAAACTAACTTTGCTCTTGCTCCAGATTGATTATTATTGGTATGGTTTGGAAGTTTTGCCTTAGGTTTAATGAATCATGTCTTGTTAAACTGCATCTCTTCAATAAGAATGTCCAAGGTTTACCTTGTGTTCCTACTGAATGTTCTGATGCCTAACAACATATTTAGAACTATTGAGCCGGACATCATAAGAAAACGACTGTGGACAAGCATGATTTTCTGTTTTTAGACATTCATCTAAATTGATTGGCAGTCGTGATAGATGGACTGTTTCAGCACTTTACAACACAATCGCTGATCAGCTCAAGCCCACTGTAAACCCCTATATTTAGTGACTTGTTTTACATGTGTCTGTTGTGAATGTAACGCTTCTGAGGATCTAGTAGTTTAATGCCCTACTGCCTTTTTTTTATAGAAACTTCAGAGCTGACAGTCAGCACCTGCTCAATTTTACTACAGCAGCACAGAGTGAACTGGTATATTTCAACACCAAACACTATCATAGTTGGCAAAAGTGCATGATATGCAGCCAGACCTGCCCACCCAAACCAACCCTTGGCAGTAACAACTGCAGTCTGTGTTCTTGTGATGAGTTTTTTTTTTTTTATGGCTGTGGAGGAATTTTGGCCCACTGTTCTTTGGATTGTGTTGCATCGGAGATGAATTGGAGTTTTTTTCGAGCATGAACTGCCAATTTAAGGTCTTGCCAAAGCATCTCTGTATATTTAAAGTATCAAGAAAGTACATACATTATTTAAAGAAAACAAGATTTCCAACAACAGACATGACTTGGTCGATGATTGAATTTGTTGTAAAAGACCAAATGTCATCTTTGAGAGATGAAATCAAGCTCCCTTCTTGCTTCAGATCTGAAAAAATCCACAAATCTTTTTGTCCATTTTTCTTCTGTGAGAAGACAGCTCATCACTAGGGGTCTGAAAGGATGTGTGGCTTTCAAGAAGCTGTCACTGAGAAAAGACAAAAAGAAGAAACTTGCAAATGAAATAAAGGAACAATGGAGCTCCCAGACTCCAGAGCTCACCATCATTCAGTTTGGGAAACAAGAAAAAGCAAAAAAAAAAAAATGCAATTAACATTGAAGACTGAATTTTGTGGGTGTAGGAAAACACCCCTGTGGATTTCTTTGTAAAACTGAAAACAAGTCTTGTGAAAATAACAGAAGCTGTAATGAAGGCAAAAGTGGATAGGCAAAATATTGCAAAATTGAATATTATGTTTAGTTGTTGAGACCTTTGTAAAATTTTCTGTCAAACAAATATTTGGTGCTGTTTTCCTGATGCTGAAAAATGCATGGATTGTACTTACTGGCTGTTTTGACTTCAGATTTTTGTACTGTATTATACATCGTTGTCATAATTTTAACCTGCTTAAAGTCAGCATCCATTTTTTGAGCTCTAATGTGTGGAGCCTAAATTGTAGGTGAGCATAAGTAATGATTTTTAAATGTTCACGTATTACGTATTAGATTCGAATCATTCTGCTTGAGCCCATCTAATAATATGTAGCCTAGTTTAGTATTAGGCTTTGCTCTTATCTTTGGGGGCTGCCCTGTGATGCATAAACTATAACGGAGCCGTAGCTCTCCCGCGAAGCACTAGAAGTTTAAAGTGTCAAGGCACAGGACATATTAACATGAGGGAGGAACCATTGAACCAGTGTCCAGGTCAATTTATTTCACATATAAGCAACCCAGCATTAAAATGGCATTGAACGGCTTGGCAAAGGATTCCAGAGGAAGATGATGGAAAGATTCCGTCAGAACAGGCCCAGAGGTTGTGGACTGAGTTCAATATAGTTATTGTGTACTTTCAATCTGCTTCCATTTACTTCTATTATTCTGTTCCATTTCACCTAAAATGGAAGAGTGAGGGGGAGATTTAGATGGTACATGTTAAAATGGAATAAAATGAATTTTTGCTCGCTCTCTCATTCTCTCTTCCATTCCTTCCTCCCTCCCGCCCGTTTGCTCTCTCTCTTTTTCTCTCGCCTCCTGTGTGGTTGCAAGAAAGGCAAGGAGTGAGTGAATGAAAGTTTGAACCAACTAAGATGTGTTCAAGTTGGGAAAGGTTGCACCTCTAACTAGGCTTTGAGTGCTCTCAGAACTTGATGGGTTTTTTTTTCTGGTTTTCACTTCTGTCTCCAGATTCTCACATAGACAGTCAAACAGCAATCTGCACTCTGCTTTGCACACAAACTTGTCAATCATAGTGGAAAGAAAAGGAGTCAGACTGGATGGACAGAGCAAAAAACAAAGACAATGAAGCAAGAAATGAGTGAGAAACAGAAAGCGATAGACACAGGTAGACAGATGCCGAGAAGCTAGAGGAGAGATACAGATGAGCAGTGAGTGTGTGTATATATGTGTGCGTAAGCAAAAGTAAGCGGGGGGGTTAATTAGTGTTGTTATGGCTTTATTACATCTATAAGCACAAGGCATTTTGCTGCCAAGCCTTATGATGGCACCCTCCCCATGGCCCCTTTCTGTTACAGGAGCAAATCTCTACAAATGCTGCTGCATTATTGACCGCACACACACGCATGGCTGCCAGCCACGGCACCAAATCGCCGATCATAAATATGCTCTTTATCATCATAATCATTACATTTCCCTCTTCTCTGGTACTAGTTAGTCTTTTCGTTTCCCACAGATGGTTTAATCTCTTTTTAATGTGGCCTTCGGCGCAGAATGGAACGAAGGCAAGATAGAGAACAGGGCACTTCAAGCTATTCAAAAAGCTGAAAACCACAACCTTAAGAAGGCTGCAAAATGTGTTATTTGCAGAGTTCCGAGAAAGTTCTCTCAAGGTTTATTGCTTTTATGTTCGCAGATGGTACCAGGTGTGTTTTGTGTGTGCTGTCTAGCTTTGGACACTTTGGGTTTCTGCACAGGGTCGCTACTTGTTTACTCTTAACATAAAGCATCTCTGATCTGCACATTTAAAAGTCATAGAGAGGGAGAGAGATGACAGCAGAATTGCCGCTTTCATCAGCTATATAGCTGCTAGGTTTGAACACATAATAAGTAGCCTAAAGACTACTGTTACATAGTGTTTTATTGTTAGTTTGTCATTGATAACAACAATAGGCTTTTTTCAAGTAAGACCATGGGAAAAATATAACATGCACTGATAGCAGGAACGTCCAAACTATACCAAGAACAAAGCTACGAGCTACATATTTATGCCCAGAAACACAAACACATTTCCTCCAGTTTAAGCCGGCTTGTCTGTAGCGTTACCACATTAGCTGCCATGCTGAGATGCTCTGTTGATGAAAGGTTCCACAAATATAAAGTAAGAGGAACATTAATCTGTATATTAACTTTAGGAGCAGCCTCTCAGTCAGTGTTCTTTGATGATGATGAGTGGCAGGATTTATTTATTTATGTCTGTATGTATTTATGTATGCATGTAGACTTGTAGATGTAGATGCATGCAACAGTATCATCAAGTGGTGCAATCGAAAAAGAATACATTGTGCACAATGTTGCGCTACAGGCTTCATGGTGTGCATAATTTTGAACTCTTAAAAAAAACAATGCATCAAATTTACTACAATCAAACAATGCACCAAACATCAGAATTATATTGATGTAGTGTTTGATTCATGTGATGTACTACCCCAAGTCCAAGTCCATCAAGTCAGTTCAGTGCATCAATTCAATACTTTTTTCAGTATAACATTCATGCATTCATACAGTTGTATGCAAAGGTTTGAGCACCTCTGGTCAAATTACATTTATACAATACACGTTTTTATCTTTTATTTGCTGACATTAATTCAAATTAATTAATTAATAATTAATTTATTGGAAATAACTTTTGCACTGACATGCATTTTGTGCTTTATTTTTTCTCAATATGTTGAAGTCAGCAGATACGTAGCTATTGTGCAGTAAAATTCCATCGCAAAGGATTTATTTTCACTTGGAAAATTAAAAAAGCATATAAATTGGCCAGGCTTGTCAAACTTTTGCGTACAACTGTGTTTTGCACTTATTGTATGTGTGTCTAAGTGCCTTGCTAGTCTCACGATGTTTATGCGCTTCCTGGGGTTGAGATGTGTTTTTTCTACTGTGTGTTGGCCTAGTGATTTTGTCAAAGCTGTGCTAATGTTGTGGTGTGATTAGATCCCCCTTGATCACTCTGCTGAAACACTGGAGGCGGTCCCTCAGGTCCGCCTGTCATGTAGCCCATCAGTCATTCTCTTTCAATCAATGTTTATTTCATCTCCCATTCTCTTTAGTAGTGCTATGACAGCCTGAGCGTCTACAGATGTAGCATCCGGAGAGAGAGTGAGCACCAGAGTGAGAGAGAGTGAGTGAGTGTGAAAAACCGAAGGAAGTGACATTTTCCGACATCACACGTTCCATCATCTTCTTGTGCTACTTTTTCCAGTTTGCTTTATGCAATTATTTTTAAATTATTTTCTTTTTTTTCTTTTTTTCTTACTGGAGTACTTTTTTGTGTTTTTAGGTCTGGATGCTCTTTTGTTCCCTTGTTGGAAAATGTTTCTTTGCAAATTGTGCATGGCGGAGTTTATGGTGGTGAACCAACATTTAAAGCATGATTTGTTGTAGATGCTTATCTCTGAATTCACACACATGTATTTGTCTTGGGGACACACACCTTCATCTTACTGTGCTGTGACAGTGTGTCATTCCCTTATGTGTGTGTGTGTGTTTCCTGTGCTGCTGATACAGTCGGCTGATGTTCAGTAGTGCAGAATGCGTTCTCTGCATTCGTTGCTATCTGGTACACCTCTGCTCAGATACAGCATGTGATAACATTCCCACCTGCACCCACCTGATTAACCAATGAACCCTGACCTCCTCTGGGGCCAATCAGTGCATCTGCATAATGGAGAGAGAGGGGTGGGGGAGGGGTGGGGGAGGGGTGGGGGGGAGGTGGGGGGGGGTGTTTGCTAGAGGTTGAAATTTAATTAGCTGATAAGCACCTGACTGCCATCATAGTGTATATCAGTAGATGTTTTAGTAATTAACACCCATGTTCTGTGGTTAATTACTTCCTGTCTTTGAGTCATACATTTCCCAGTATCTCCTTCAGTCTCACTTTTAATACTGGTTTGTTTTTCTTTTTCCATCTGAAATGCACAGTGACTAGACTAGCCCAGCGCTTAAAGACCAGGGACCGTATTACAGAAACGTTTTGTCTTAAGATCTGACCGGTCGAGATAAGATTTTTCATGAATTCCTAGTACAGAAGTAAATCTTAATTTAAGAATCTTTCAGCACCTTATCTCAAGTTAGGAGATCTTAACTAGCTTGATCGAAGTTGATAATCGTCTGTCATGTCTGTTACCTAGCAACCGACTACACATCCACACACCCACATACCCACACACACCCACACACACACAGACAGATGAAACATAAACACAATCAAAAATAATCAATATACTCAGACAAAATTCAGTCTGTATCACAGAAACTCTGATTTTGTGCCTCTTCCGTTTAGTCACCATGACAACTTCGGTAAGGACTGCATTTAGTACAGAAGCTATTGCAGAATAACAGTTAAGTTAATAATCTTATCCTAACTCCAGAAAATATTACAGAAACATCCTAACTGAACAAAATTTCCTAAATTCTGTCCTAACTTTAAGACAAGCTCAGAGGGGTCTTAACTTCTATTTAACTTCAATCAAACGGTAACATTCCAGCAAACTTGTCAACTTTAATTTAGCATATACAGGATGATGATAATGATGATTGTGATGATGCACACACATATGTACAGTTAGAATAAACTGGAATAGCAGTGAATTTTGTTTTTATTTAAGCAAAAGAACACGAGAGGGAGTGTGTTATTGCAACATAACATCTCTCATTCGGCTCGTGTCTGCAACTAAATCACAGCCTTTTATATAACAGTCAAATAAATAAAGTAAGAAATAAATAAATTGGGCCATGAGCATGGCATCTAATGTTTTAATGTTAGCGATTCCTTCTGCCAAATTTTAGTTCCTTAACAAGCAGCTTCTTTCTACGTAAGTAACGAACTCCGCTCACTCGCTGCGCAGCTGGCAGTTCTTTCTCCAGCTCCTTACACTAACTTCCAAAACTGGCATTTGTGTGCAAAGAAAGCAGTAAAAATGTTGTGGCATGTGCCTGCCCCCGGGCCCTGACAGTGACGGCAGCGAGAGCCGGCAGGAAGGCCGGGCTTGCGGGGCAGGTGCATGCTACAGCGTTCAAATGGCTTGAGCATCTCCTACAGCTGTCAAAGTCGTTGCTTAGCACCGGTGTCTTAGCGGAGTGATACAGTGTTTGTTTAAAAAAAAAAAAACTTATGGTAAAATAACAGCATGCTTACAACACTTCTCAACCAGCTTTCTTGGCTCTCTGCTGTAATTTTTTTATCAGCCCAACAGTAGAACGGTCACTATCAGTTGCAGCCTATTTATGATTGAGTAATCTGACAATTACTTTGATTTCTGATTGAGTTTTTGAAAAAGGCCAAACAATAAAAATGGACTTAATTGAACAATAACAAGCTATTCATAGCCTTTTGAAGATTCTTCATACTTTAGTGGAAAAAAATTTGTAGGAAACCTTTAAACAGGCTTCCAGAGATACAAATATGCCTTCTCACCATGATGATTCTTGGTCAGTTGTTGTAGATTCTTTAAGAAGATACATTTAGTATGGTTTAATTTGTTTATTGTTTTTTTAATTTGATAATTAAGTTTATTTGAGCAATCATGACGGGCCCTAAGGTGGAATCAGAACTTCTGCTGCCTCAAGCAGTTGTAGCAGCTTTTAGTGTTGGTAGTCACGTTCCACAGATTTAATTAAGTTTTGTAATTTAGTTGGCATCACTTCAGAATCTGCTGACTTTGTCATGTCATTCTCTAAACTGTCTCTTTTCTGAAGCATCAGAGGATTTTTGTGTTCCATTTGATGGCAGTTAATCTAAGTATCACATGTGGATCTGCATATGCGCTCCTCTGGCACATTAATGTGGCCTTCATGTTGCAGCAGAGAAATCAGTTACCCATTTGTACTTGTATTGTGTTCTAAGATTTAAATATATGTCTGTTCTTCTGCTTTAGACTTATTTGCTGTGGAGCTCCATTTGTCAGGGCTGTGGGTTTTATGCACATGTTCAGAATCAGTATGAATGTGCATTGTTTGTATGTTACATGTTTGGTGGTGTGTTTCTCTGTGAATAATGAACATGTGCAGGGCCTTTTGACAACCTGGCAGTAAGTTATGATGAACAGATCAATACTGCATATCTTAATCCTGGCAGTTCCGTACACACACAACAAACACTGAGTACCATCCTTTATAGACTCTCTTCTCTCTGTGTTTCTCTTTATTTCTACTAGATGGAAGAAAAGAGTGAAATAGGGGGATGGGAAAGAACGCATAACTGGAGCCATGTAAAAAAAGATCGATGAACAGTATCTTGGCTTAGTGACTGAGGGTGTTCTAGTCTTGCATTAAATGAAAAATAGTTGGTGGGAGAAGAGGTCACAAAAGGCATTCACAGAGGTGAAATGTAGCTTCAGAATCAAGAATGTAATGGAGGATAAACACACATAAACATGCACCTTTTAAGGATGAGTTTAGTGAATCATTTTAAGAATTGAGATTTATTTGAAAAATCTTTGAAAAAGTTAATGTATCTACTAGTGATGCATCAAAATGAAGTGCTGGTCAAAACCGAAATTCCAAACACTCCTGGCAAGAGAACAGAAGAAAGTGGTGGTTATTATTATTATTATTATTATTACTATTATTATTACATTTGTAATACTTTTGAATGAATTCACTAAACATTAAATGTACCGATAAATATGAAAACTAAAGGTAATAAAAAAATATTTTAATGATAAAAAAAAAATTATCATTGATGAAATCTTCTTGGAATAGGGCAAAACTTAGACTGATAATATATACAGTTAAAATAAAAGCAGTTTGCATAAGCATTATTACAGTATATAGGTACAGGATGTGTTTATATCATGTCCTCAACAACAGGGATCCATTGGTCTCCAAAGTGAATTCATTTTGCACTTTTTCCATTTTTTATAAACCTGTAGCTACAAATATTGTTGTACTAGTTGGGATTTTCCTTTCTGTTCCTGTTATTTTGTTGTGTTCTCCGTATCAGGCAGCTTTTCATGCTTTCAAGTGGGATCATATAATAGAGATGTGTATATAATCCCAGTGCAGTGCAGCTAGCATGAAAGATAACACTGTAGTGATTAAATGGATAGAAAAATATGCTTGGTATGTATGTATGCATGTACTTTTATTTAGTTTATATATTAATGATTTGCCCTCTGTTTATCCTGATTCCAAACTTACTAGTGCAATAAGCCATATTACAGTTAAACCAATCATGTCTCAACCAAATGTAACAAACTTTTGTTTTTTTTTTTTTCCTTCCAAAAGAAAAAGGGCAAAGATTGCAAGTTATGACTGAGTTTAAGTATCTAGGTGTCTAGATTGATTCTAATGTTTCTTTCTTTTGTATATGAGAGCCATAATCATTCCACATTTTATATATTGTCTGATAAGCTGTGCACAGGCTAACGAGTTCTGAGTTGGGAAAACGTTAAATATCTTAATATCTTAATAACCTTTGCCTTGTTTTAAAATATGTCACAATACTAACCCCCCCTGCCCCCTCACCCCCCTTCCCCCTACTTAAGACATTTACAATATAACCAGCACTCAGGTTACCATGAGAAGAGACTGCATTATTCCTTTTTGAAGAAGTTCTTTCAGTTAATCAGCTTTCTCTTTAATCTCATCTAAAGGATGGAACGTACTACCCATCCATGAGAAACCAGTGCTTACTGAATCATCAAATGCTTTTATTAGAATTTTAGGTTTCCATTTTAAGAGCTGGCCAGGGACAACAGATGACGTGTGTGTGTGTGTGTGTGTGTGTGTGTGTGTGTGTGTGTGTGTGTGTGTGTGTGTGCGTGTGTCTGTGTGTCTGTGTGTGTGTTTATTGCTGTTGTCATTTTGGGTAATTTCTTTTGGTCCATTCATCATGAAATTTACATGCAATGTAAAGGAAAACAGCCACTGAAGCGTAATGTGTAGCAGCTTTTTTCATTGGATTTTCAGATTTATGAGTATGGGTCTGCCCAAAAATGTTCTTTAGAGGATGCTCTGTCTTGCTAAAGTCAGAGTTTATAAACTGCGAAATACTGTTGTTAAAATATAAAATGTGAAAATATAGTTGTGACTGCATGAGTAAACATGATTTTTAGATTCAGTACATATGTACAAGCCGTGGCATCCATCAAATTGGGTGCCCGATCTGGTCCAGATCCAGCTTCTTATAACTATAACATAAATTATAGTCGTTCTGAAAACAATATGATTAAACATTTATTTAGAAGACAAAGTTTTAGTTATTGTTAGAAATTTCCATCATCTTCCGTCAAAATAAATAAAACGTCTTCTGTGTTCTTTATTACATCATCATGCACAAGGTTTCACCTGACACTCTCGCCACTCCCAACTCTCATTTACTATCATTGTAGTGCTTGGAGACCCTCCCTGATACCGTGTTTCATATCATGTTATGGAAGGAAAATTCTAATGGAATGAGTTATGTTACGAGCTCACTTTAATCAGTGCAGTATATTACTGGGGTTTTAACTGGGGTTTGAGAGCTTAGACAATGTCCTTCTCTCCAGTGTTTTCAGTGACAGTGGCATCCTGTGTGTTTATTGTGACAGCCCATGCCTCCAGCAATGAGCCAGTAATGACTTTTTAGACAGGAAACTTTTTCCTCTATGTAGCTCAACATATTCGGATTCTGCTTTTCTTCTGTGTTTCAGTGCTATATGTCTTTGACTTGCTCACAAAAAAAAATAAAACGCATCTCAAGAAGTGTGAAAGTGTCTGTTTGTAAGCAAGAGAAAAAGATCAGATGCATGAATTGTGTGTGTGTGCATGAATTTCTAATTAGCCACCTTTTGCATGACATGGCATGAATCAGCCAGTTTGTTCCAATTATACTGCGAACATGAATTCTTAATGACGTTCTGCCGTCATGACAACTGATTGCAATTAGAACGTTAGGCTTTTATTTTCTCAAGATTGCACGCTCACAGAAGATTTATGCCACGTTCAGATCTTTGCAACTGTTCTTTTTTAGAAGCATCAACCATAAGGAAATGAAATGAAAGCTCATTTCCTTCTTCTTCCTCCTTTTTTTTGTCACGTTTACTCACCAAATCCATCGCCTTTTCCTGCTTGTTCTCTGGTTTTCATGCTTTTTCTTTCCTCTCTCTTTCTCTTGCCTCACTGAAGTTTGTGAGGAGAGTGAGCCTGCGGAAGAGCTGCCTGCCTCCAGTAAGTGTGTGTTTCTGTGTGAGTTTTGTGCTGTGTAGTGGTCTCTGCTGTCTTTTTGGTCAGTACATCCTCCCCCTTAATGCTGAAGGAGTCATATCCTCAAAAAACACAGTGAACTTTCTGTTCTTTATCTGCTGAAAATAAGAGAAAATGCTTTTAAAATCTGTTTACTGGCAGAAAAATCACACCATGTTTTTTAAGAGCTTCAGAGGTGGCTCCAGTTGTTTCATGGACCCAAGGTTTTATTGGAATTAACCAATTACAAATAAGGTGCTATCTCCATATCCCTGGCTCAGATTAAGGCATACTTCTAGCCAAGATGGAAAATGGCATGTCAGGTGCTGCTGGCCGTCATTCAGCCAATAGCTCTTTGCACCAATTGCCTAAAGACAGAACTATTAGAAACGTGCTGCTGTCTTTCATTTGTAGTGATTTATCAACCAGTGTTAACCCCAGTGATTCAGGTTGCTCATTTCATCAAGGACTGTTTTGAAAACAGAAACCAGTACTTACCACCAATTTTACAATTCAAGTGCAGTGCAGCCTTATGATTTTGTTTGTTTTTACCTTTTTGACCTAACAAAATATTAAACCAATGATAGATAACTAAGCTATTAGTAACACAGCTAACATTGCTGCATTTGATGCTGATTTGATTGATCCTTAGTAGGGCTACACAATATGGACATAAAATGCAATGTTCAATAAAGAGAGACTTTGGCTATGTAGAACTTTTAGTTTTGCGAAATGTGGTTTCATGAGGTACTTCAGTCTGAAAACAGTCGGGATTTCTTGAAGAGCTTTTTCAGTTTGTGTTGGCTATCATTTTTTTCAATGCAGTCAACTTTGCATTGTTTGGATTCTTTGTAGGACTGTCACTTGAAAAAGCAAATATTTGATAACTTCAGAAAGTTCTAATTTAGGGTTTTGGCCTCATATTTTGTGTTTAAATAGATGTATACTTAATTTGTGTTTGTACATGTGTGAATCGCTGTGAACAATGTCCTTGTTTTGTCTGGTTCTCTGTTGAAGACACTGGACTCTCTGCTCCTTCTGAACCTCAGCCTTTTTATGTTTTAATCAACACTGTATTTTCTATGTGTATGTGCACATACAATGCCGGATGAAGATCTGGAAGCAGACTTGGTTCCAGAAGATTAATTGTTTGGGTGTGTGTGGTGAGGATTGCGCTTCTGGGTCAAGTGTGTTTGTGTGGGAGTGTGTGGACTCTTTTCTCATAGATTAACCCTGCGCTTTCTTCCTGGGCTTTGGGGTCGGTGCCTAGCCAGCCGTGATAATTAGCGCACAAGACAATTGCCCACCTTCCTCCAGGGACCAGCGTTTTGTTCTCTTTATCTGGTGCCTTAAATAATTAAGGTTGTGCTGAAACTCGGCTGCTTTTGCTTCCACCAGACACCCCCCTCCACCCACCCCCTCCTTCTTCTGCTTTTCCTCTCAGAGGTGCTGGCAAGATGAGCGTAGGGATGTTTTCTTTTTGTCTTCTCTTCCTTTTCTTTGTTTTAGTCTTAGCAAGTGGTCAAGTATATGTGTGTGTTGATGCCAGCTACCATCTGTGAATTTTCTGGCCTTTTACCTGGCTGTTCTTGTCTGTGAATCACTTGATTGTTCTGGTCATGTTTGTGTGTCCTTGTGGGTGTTCAATAAGAGACACATCAGTGTTGTGTGCATCAGTGTTACTCATTTGCCTCCTACATTATATAATGGTAGATTGTGAATTTTTTGGTGCCCGGCCGGCCGAGTCCCCCGGCAGTAGTAGGGGTTTGGTGCTTTGTGGATCAGGCAGTATCCGAAGGCGTAGGCCTTGGCGTTCTGATCCCCGGTTGCTGAAACTGGCTTTTGGAACTTTACCTCACTGGCGGGGAAGGAGCCTAAGTTGGTGCGCGAGGTTGAGAGATACCAGCTGGATATAGTCGGGCTCACCACAACGCACAGCTTGGGCTCTGGGTCCAATCTCCTTGAGAGAGGCTGGAATCTTTTCTGGAGTTCAGGTGTGGGCTTTCTCATAGCCCCTCGACTCGGCATCTGTATGTTGGGGTTTTCTCTGGTGGACGAGAGGGTAGCTTCCCTACGCCTTCTGGTTGGGGAACAGGTCCTGACTGTTGTCTGTGCTTATGCACCAAACAGCAGTTCAGAGTACCCTGCCTTCTTAGAGGCCTTGGGAAGGCTGCTTGAAAATGCTCCTCCTGGAGACTCTATTATCCTACTGGGGGACTTCAACGCTCACGTGGGCAATGACAGTGACACCTGGAGGGGTGTGATTGGGAGGAATGGCCTCTCTGATCTGAACCCGAGTGCTGTTCAGTGTTTGGATTTCTGTGCAAACCAAAGTTTGTCCATCACGAACACTATGTTTGAACACAAGGATGTCCATAAGTGCACATGGCACCAGCACACCCTAGGCCGCAGTTCAATGATTGACTTTGTAGTTGTGTCATCAGACTTGCGGCCATGTGTTTTGGACACTCGGGTAAAGAGAGGAGCTGAGCTGTCAAATGATCACCACCTGGTGGTGAGTTGATTCAGGTGGTGGGGGAAGATGCCGGTCAGACCAGGCAAACCAAAACGTATAGTGAGGGTTTGCTGGGAACGTCTGGCAGAAGAACCTGTCAGATTGATCTTCAGCTCACACCTACGTCAGAACTTTGACCAGATATCGGGGGAGGTGAGGGACATTGACTCAGAATGGGCCATGTTCCGCTCCTCCATTGTTGAAGCGGCTGACTGTACCTGTGGTCGCAAGGTAGTCGGTGCCTTTGGGTTTGGTAATCCTCGAACTCTGTGGTGGACACAGGTGGACCAGGTGAGAGATGCCATCAAGCTGAAGAAGGAGTCCTACCGGGCATGGTTGGTCTGTGGGACACCAGAGGCAGCTGGCAGGTATCAACAGGCCAAGCGATCTGTGGCTTCAGTTGTCGCCAAGGCAAAAATGCGGGTATGGGAGGAGTTTGGTGAGGCCTTGGAAAGTGACTAAGTCGGCTCCGAAAAGATTCTGGCAAACCGTCAGGCGACTCAGAAGGGGAAAGCAGTGTGCCACTAGCACTGTATATAGTGGAGATGGTGTGCAGATTTCGCTGGATCGTTGATGCGGGCTCTTTACCAGTCTGTTGTGGTAAAGAAAGAGCTGAGCCATAAGGCAAGGCTCTCGATTTACCGGTCGATCTACATTCCCACCTGCACCTATGGTCACAAGCTTTGGGTAATGACCAAAAGAATGAGATTGTGAATATAAGCGGCCGAAATGAGTTTCCTCCGCAGGGGGTCTGGCATTTACCTTAGAGATAGGGTGAGAAGTTGGGTCATCTGGGAGGGACTCGGAGTAGAGCTGCTGCTTCTTCATGTAGAGAGGAGCCAGCTGAGGTGGTTCGGGCATCTGGTTAGGATGCCTCCTGGACGCCTCCCTCGGGAGGTGTCACAGGCAAGTCCATCCGGGAGGAGAGCCCGGGGAAGACCCAGGATATGCTGGCGTGACTATATTGCCCAGCTGGCCAGGGAGCGCCTCGCAATCCCCCCAGGGGAGTTAGTGGAAGTGGCTGTGGAAAGGGAGGTCTGGGCCTCATTGCTTAGGATGCTGCCCCCGCGACCCAAACCCCGAAAAAGCTTAAGATGGATGGATGGATGGATGGATGGATGGATGGATGGATGGATGGATGGATGGATGGATGGATGGATGGATGGATTGTGAATTTGGGTTTGTATGCATGTGTGTTATGTGATTGAGTGTGTGTAGGCCTGTCACTATTGGTTGTATCAGCAGAAATGGTGTTATGTACCAATTATTGTGATGAATCAAATATTTTTTTTTATTAAAAAATCGTAAAATAACCAAAGGCTCAACCGAACAATACGTATACAGAGCGTAAAGCTTATTGCTTCTGTCGCACCAAAACCTTGTATCTCCATTTTTGTCATTTTTCAGTTTTTGATATCATTTGAAAATACCTGCCATCCATTATATTATGTGTAAATTTCATGATGAATAGACCAAAAGAAACAACCCAAAACTACTTGGAAAAAAGTCTGGTTCCACTGACTTACATTAAAAATAAAGTGTATTTTTTCATTCTCCTGTAAAGTTACCATTTTAGAGATACAAGGTTTTGGTCTGACAGCAACAATATATTTTACGAAAAATTACACAGAAGCCTCTACAACTAACTATAATTACTTTAGTACAAGTTTCATAACTTTTTAGACTTTCGGTTTTTCAAAGAATCATGCAGGGATTTTTTTTTCACTCCAGTGGAAGTTCAGTCTTAGAAGTTGGTTGCATTTTCTGCTTCCCACAGTCCAAGTTATCCCAAACACATTTAGTGATATTGACATCTGGGCTTGGATTGGTCTGTCCATTGTTCTAAGAACTAATGCTCACTAATGCTGTTGTGGCTGAATGTAATCAAATCCTTACAGCAATCTTCCCACATCTAGTGTAAAGACTTTCTAGTAGACTAACAAGGGGGAGAACTCCCTATTAAAACCCTTGATCTCATAAGAAATGTTGGATGAACAGGTGTCTACAAACTTTTGGTCATAAACAGTATCTCACAAAATTGAGTACACCCCTCACATTTCTGCAAATACAGTGTTCCCTCACCACTTTGCGGTTCACCTTTCACGGACTCGGTGCATTGCCGGGTTTCAAAAAATATTAATGGAAAACAATCTATCGTGGATTTTCGCTAATTTGCGGGTTTTCTGTGGAACTCGATCTGTGGAAAATATATATATTTGATGATTTTTTACATTTAACAATCCCAAAATATATAAAAATTAGGGGTGTGACGAGATCTCGTGTCACGAGATCTCGCGAGATGTATCTCAGCGATTTTTCTCGTCGCGTTAAAAATCTGTCTCGCGGGATTTGTGATCCAGCAAGCAGCCAGAATGACGTTAGAAAATACAGGAATTACTATTGAAGATGCCCCCGCCACTTTCAAATCGTTTGTTTGGCAGCATTTTGGGTACCCGGTGGAAATGATAAATGGCAAGAGAGTGACTGATAAGACACGGACCATATGCAAACATTGTATGAAAACAATGCCGTACACTGCGGCTAATACGAGCACGATGCAGAGACATTTACAGCACCACCACAGCACAGTACTCAAATCAACAACTGCACCTGTGAAGAAAACAAGCCAGACAACGCTGACAAACACATTCGGACCTCAACTTCCACAGTCAAGCGTCAGAGCCACAGCAATAACTAGAGACATTGGTGTTTTCATCGCAGCAGATATGAGGCCATTTTCTGTGGTAAAAAATCAAGGATTTCGGCGACTCCTTCACACTCTGGAACCTAAGTACACCATCCCGTCACGCACGCATTTTACCCGTACAGTGATCCCAAACCTCTATGAAGAGTCCAAGAGCAAGATAGTGCAGATCCTGAAAGACGCAGCAAGCATCGCCATAACAACAGACGGTTGGACATCGCGAGGTACACAAAGCTATATCACAATTACAGCCCACACAATCAACAGTCACTGGAAAAGTGTTGTACTACAGACTCGCCCACTTTTCGAGTCCCACACAGGGGCAAACATAGCTGAGGTTTTACAGACAGCTGTGAGAGCTTTTTGTTTTGCACATAATATTGTTTGCACTTGAAAAAAGGAGAAATATTTATTTTATTTATTTTAACTTTTATAAAATTTTATTTTAATTTCAATTTGTAGAGGAAGAAGTTTATTAAAAGTTCATGCTTACATCATGCATGTTAAGAGTTATAATAAAACATTTCAAAATGCATGTGCAACTCAGTCAAATAAAAGTCTGTTGTCCAGTCATATAATTTGTCATTTTAGTTTTCTTAAAATCTCGTCTCGTCTCGTTCTCGTGAACCCAATATCGTGTCTCGTCTCATCTCGTGAGCTGAGTCTATCATCACATGCCTAATAAAAATATATTAAAAATATGAATTCTAACAATAAAGGAATGTTATACATCATAAAATATTACCATTTACAGGAAATTGTGCCTATTTACTCAGTGGATGAATACACACAAAAAACGAGAAGCAGCATCGCCCGCCTGAGACGCTACTTGCCTACATGAGATTGTAAACACACAGTAAGTGTAAAGGTACAATACATGCACAGAACAGTGTGGGGATGGTTATTACGGGAATGGGAAAGCTTTATGTAGCGTAAAAGTGTGGGGGAGGGTTTATAAAGCCCTAAAATAGTGTATAAATACTTAAATAAATATAGTGTCCCTACTTCGCGGATTTTCGTTTATCACGGGAGGTCCTGGAACGCAACACCCGCGATAAACGAGGGAACACTGTATTTTATTATCTTTTCATTAGACAACACTATAGAAATGAAACTTGGATATAACTTAAAGTAGTCAGTGTACAGCTGTGTACAGATTTACTGTCCTCTGAAAAGAACTCAACATACAGCCATTCATGTCTACAAAGCTGGCAACACAAGTGAGTACACCTCACAGTGAACATGTCCAAATATTTTGTGTGACCACCTTTTATTATGTAGCACTGCCTTAATCCCCTTGGACATGGAATTCACCAGAGCTGCATAGGTTGCTCCTGGAATCCTCTTCCACTCCTCCATGATGACGTCACGGAGCTGGTGGATGTTAGACACCTTGCACTCATCCTTCTGCTTGAGGATGCCCCACAGGTGTTCAATTGGGTTTAAGTCTGGAGACATACTTGGTCAGTCCATCACCTTTACCTTCAGCAAGGCAGTTATCATCTTGGAGGTGTGTTTGGGGATGTTATTGAGTGGGAAAACTGCCATGAGGCTTACTTTCCGAAGGGAGGGGATCATGCTCTGCTTCAGAATGTTACAGTACATGTTGGAATTCATGTTTCCCTCAATGAACTGCAGCTCCCCAGTGCTGGCAGCACTCATGCAGCTCCAGATCATGATGCTACTGCTACCATCCTTGACTATAGGCAAGAGACAGTTGTCTTGGTACTCCTCACCAGGGCGCAGCCACACATGCTGGACACCATCTGAGTCAAACAAGTTTATCTTGGTCTCGTCAGACCACAGGACATGGTTCCAGTAATTCGTATTCTTGGACTGCTTATCTTCAGCAAAGTGTTTCCATGCTGTCTTGTGCATCACTTCAGAAGAGGCTTCCTTCTGGGACGACATCCTTGCAGACAGAGTTGATACATTGTGCGGTGTATGTTCTGAGCACTGACAAGCTGACCTCCCACTTCTTCAACCTCTACAGCAATGAGGAGCACTCATGCATCTGTTTTTTGAAGCCAACCTCTGGACACATGGACTGGACCCTGGGGAGGCCTGTTCCGAGTGGAACCTGTCCTGAAAGACCTCTGTATGACCTTGGCCACCGTGCTATAGCCCAGTTTCAGGGTGTTATCAGTCTTCTTATGGCCTAGGCCATCTTTGTAGAGAGCAACAATTTTATTTCTCACATCCTCAGAGAGTCCTTTACTATGAGGTGCCAAGTTGAATATCCAGTGGGCAGTATGAGCGAATTGTACCCAAAACACCAAATTGAACAGCCCTGCTCCCCATTCACACCTGGAACCTTGTAACTCTAATGAGTCAAATGACACCAGGGAGGGACAACGCAATTGGGCACAATTGTACAGAAAATTCTACAAAACACTACATATATTATCACTCTATCTGGAATTAAATTTGTTCACTGTGTACGTTTGTGTGCTCTGCTGCCACTTTAGCTCTGCCATCCTTCCAATCTTAAAACCCATTAGTTACAACTGTATCTTCCCAACATGAGATGTTCTTAATTAGATATAAAATGTTCCACTTACATAAACCACGGGAAAGTCGATAGAAAATACATGGAAAAAAAATTTCTAAAGCTGGAGTCCCAAAAATGATTAAAAGATGCAGAGAAAATGGGTGAAACTATCCCCTTCACATAGACAATATTTAAATCTTTCATATTTGAGGGCTCAAGGAAAATCAAGGTCCACTCTTGCTTCCAATCGGAAAAAAAAAATCCACAGATCTTTCTGTCCATTCTACCACTACACCTCAGTGATGAGGATCTAAAAGGATGTGTAGCTGTCAATAAGCCATTACTGAAAAAAGTAAATAGACAAAAAAGAAGAAAATGTACACTAAAAATGGAAAAAAAATCTGCAGATTTCTTTGAATAACTTCAATTGTAAGTTAGAAAGGCGAAGAGTGAATACACTATATGTGGAAAAAATTGTATATTATTTAGTGTTTGAGGCTTTTCTGTAATTGTATGTTAAACATATGAGGCCTGCTGTTTTCCTGATGTTGGAAAATGAATAACATTCACTTAATGGCATTTTTTCCCCCAATTTTTTACATAATGCTTTTCTAAGATTCCAAAACACTGTGTGTCAAAAATGCATGCGGTGGTCTTTTTCAAGCTCTGTTTCTTATGGTAAAATGTTAATAGGACCATTATTATTATACAAACTGCCAAGTCTTTTGTTCTCTCTCTCAAATCAAATAAAGTTTTATTGACTAATTTCATCAGTTCTCGTGTGTGTGTGTGTGTGTGTGTGTGTGTGTGTGTGTGAGTGAGAGAGAGAGAGAGAGAGAGAGAGAGAGAGAGAGAGAGAGAGAGAGAGACTGCTGACGCTGACCTCATTCAGCTCAGTCATCACAGCTCTTTGGCTCTAATCTTATTCTCCATGGCCGTCTCACCAGTTACCAATCCCCTTACAGCCCCACTGAGACCATGGAATATACACACACTCTTTTTGCCTCATGCATTCACACACTCACACACGTAGAATACACTTCTGATTTACCAACACACACGCACCTCCCTGTCATAACCCCCCTCTTCCCCCACTAATGCTAAGTTCCTGTCGCTAAACAGATGTGTTTACAGGATGTCATCATCTGACCCCAGCAGGTCAACACATCAGTCAACCCCACGAGTCTTCATTAAGTAGACTACATTTCCCACTTGGCTCTTCTCTTCAATTATTCAGTGTTGTTTAGTCTGTTTGTGTCTGAGTGGAGCCGACTGTAGTTCTGTAGTTTTAAGGCCTGATTGACAGTGGTAGTGCAATTAAGCACACAGCTCAATGACTCATGATGTATTTCTGTCAAAACCTCTCGTTAGTCCACATTGAGTACCCTCCCCCTTCCTTTATGTATACCCATGTGTGATGTGTTTGTACCGTTTCCCTTTCAGTTTTGTAATTAAATGCTGTTTCTCTGTGTATGTTTGTGTCTAACTCTGTAGTATAATAATTATTTACCCAAAACAAAACTTGGGAACAGTTTTTAATGGTCTGTTTCTATCCTTCCTACTGTTCCCTGCTTGTTTTGCCTTTGACAGAGAGAAAGAGTTTGCATAGGAACTAAAGCCTAAGCTGAGTTCCAGCTATTTTGTGCTATTATTTTGTTATTTTAGTGCCCTTTACGTCATATCACCTTCCTATGTGCTTGTTCACCACTAACTTGTGTATGTGTGTCAATGTACTTGTGCAGTGGAGTGTTAACCCCTTAAGGTTGAAGCAAAAAAAGTGGCTATTTCTCACACTTTATCTGTTCTTTTCCGTCAGTATTGTGATTTCTGAATGCTGTTTTTGCATTTATACAGTGTGACTGCATTTACATTACTCATGTTATTTACATCATAAAATTGCAACCTGGCTCAACCAAAATAATAATAAATAATAGACTGTCTGGGGCAAAGAAATGCTGATTCCAGTCATGCACTCCTAGCTTGTATGTCTCTGTGTGTATCACTTGCTGAAGTGTGTTATGCCCTGTGGATCTTCACAGTTCGACGAGACGAGGAGGAGCTGGAAGAGAAGAAATCGGTGAAGAAACGAATCAAAGAGCTGAAAGTGCTGGACCCAAAGATAGCTCAGAACCTGTGTGAGTACATGTCTCTCTTTCTCTCCCTCTCTCCCTCCCTCTCTCCTTACTTCTCTCTCTCCTTCCTTCTCTGCTCTTTACTCATTCCTCATTCTGCCATGCTTTCATCCTCATTTCACATAAGAGCTACTGTACCGCTTTCATTCCCCTCCTTTTACCTCGTAAACTCTAAAGGTATGTATGTGTAGGGCCTCATTTCAATTCCTCACTCTTACGACTACATAACATGTTCATTTCATAGATGTTACTGAATAATTTAAAGAGGCTAATATATTTCTCTTTATCCTCAAACTGAATGTGCAGGAGAAGGGTTTAGTTTCTGAGATGCCCAAAGATGCAGTCATATGCATTACATGCAGTAATGCAGATTACGATCTGAAAAGTGAGAATTTTAAGCCGGCAACATACTTTGGATGAAAAAAATGTTTTAATGTAAACCCTGTCTTTCTGGCCACAATGGTTTGAATTTGCACTGTTTGGTACGTGCCTGCAGCTACACAGAAAGCTCCTAATCGCTGTGTTATTTGTCCTGAGACTTCCCCCTGACTATGAGTGGTGCAGACATCACCCAGTTGCCTGTGTCCCTGCACTGTACAGTTTCTCTCGTACTGCACAGTGTGCTTTTTAAGTATACTTATGATGGTGTCTTTGACAGTGGTTTACTTCTGTTTTATTTTTACATTGTTTCAATTATACTGCCGACTTCAGACAAATGCTTGTACTGATGTGAAAGGAATCCTTTGTTGTAATTATATTGCTATGTATTATGTTTACAATATTACTCATATTCAAACTCCTTAGGGCATCTTTGATGCGAGCTGGATAAAGACTGGTCTGTATGATTTTTGGCAAAAATTATGTAAAAACAGAAACCCATTTGGAGAGGCTGTAGTTGCTCAAGATGGTTGCTTACAGCACATAAAACTTTCAGGAATCGGTGAGGTGGCTCATTTGCGTATTGCAGTCTTCTGCAATGTTACTTTGGCACGGGCCAGTATTTTGATAACGAACAATTATACACCTGTTTATTGAGTCTCAGGCAACTTCTTGCTCCTATTTCTAACCTACCTACCTTAAACACCCTTCATTCACTCAGCAGAATCTTCAGCATCTATGCATCCCATGGCCTGAGAGGTGGTGCGGAACTCATTGAGGAAGTAACCTGACCACTTCCAGTCATATCACACACTTCAACATCTCTCACTCACTGTACTGCAATAAAAAGCACTGCTCAACCACCTACTAGACCGTCCTCTGCTTTATTAAACAAGGAAGCAGGGAGCAGAGTAGACTGCACTCAGAGCTGACAGCATATACGGGGCCACAGGAGTTCATATATGTGACGGACACAGAATGACAAAGATCTATTCTCAAATGCTGTCTGACACCATTGTAATATGACTTGTGCTTTAACTGAAGTGTGTAATGAATGTGCATGGGAGTGCTTCGATTGCATTTGAAGAGAGGTTGAATGCATTTATATGCCTTGTTACGTGGACCATGACTTGTAAATTACCTCTCGAACAGGTCCAGAAGATTGTGCACAAATGTGCTGCCTATCTTTTAGTCCTTTTTACTTGCACACGCCACCAAGTTTTTAGCTTCAGCTTTACAATTGTGGAACCGAGTGTCTGCTGGATTTCAGAATTTGCATTTGTGTGTGAGAAGTTCACTGATTCCTGCACTTCATTAGGTTTAAGTCGGAAGCCTCGTGACCTTTAGTTCATACATTAAAGCAAAATGGAAGTAATCAGCCAAAGCCCTGGTGATAAATTAAGCAGATAATTGTTGACTGGGGAAGAGGGGGAGGGGTCTTCATTTATGTTGGATTGTGGAGGCCATAGGCCTTTGTAACCCACATCCATGGATCATTCAGGTGTTAACATAAAATCTCTCCTTTCTCTCTTTTCTCAGCCATTTTCCTGGGTTCTTTCCGTATGCCTTATGAAGAAATCAGGAGGATGATAATGGAGGTAGATGAGGAGCAGCTAACAGAACCTATGATCCAGGTAGTATCTCACCTTTTAAATGTATTATTTACTATACGTATCACCACCTTTTAGTAAAAGTTACTGATTTGAATATGTGGATTTCTGTCATGTGGGCAAAAAAGGCAAATATGTGTAAATTATCATTGATCGCGCCCAAGACAATTAGCTGTCATTTAGTTTTTGTCTGAAATTGATATCAAACATATTGATTTCTGTGTGACTAGCTAAATGACCATCTAATTGCATTCATCAGGGTCCAAGCACTATGCTCCATTAATGGAGCCAGAAAAACATTAATAATATGGCATGTTTTTAGAATGGCAGAAACAAATCTTCTAAATCCCAGTACAAGGTTTTGGTTTCTGAAATTGCCACTTTGTTTACTGAATGAGTTTTTATGTCTGACTTATGGTTTACGGTAGGGTCATGTTTTCAAAGTATGTTCAAAGTTTGCTGTGACAGATGCTTTTGTTGTCTTGGTCCTTTTCAGCCTGCTTGGACTGCAAATGATGCTGGAGAGGCGAAGCAAGATAGAGTTGTTGGAGTGAAAAAGAAAAAGAGAAAAAGTTTTTATTTCTCTGACCTTCATGCCTTTCTCCTACTCAATAGCTGCTCTCTTGGCCTGACTCTATGACTCACGTTTTGACACTGTACAGTGTCGCCTTTATTAGCATTGTCTTGTTAGAGACAGAAGTGCATGCTGTCAAGAAGAGAGAGGGGCTGGATGACACTGTCAGTACTGTAAACAATTTGTCAAAATGTTCTTAACTCTCATCCAAAAGCCCAGCAGGTTTCATTGTGCTTTACATTCTTGCAGAGTTCCGATTCTTCTTTTTTCTTTCAAGCCCACATTCAGTAATTACCACAGTCAGCTCAGGTCCAGTGACTTACAGGGAATATGCACCTAATGAGATGCATTAAGGGCTCACATATCTTTCTTGCTTCTTTTTACTGTGTGACTCATGCATCCATCCACACCTCATCTACAGCCCAGTGCAGCCATGTTGATGCGTTTTATTTCACAATCTCATTTGCATTCAGATACGTTACCCTATGCGTTCTTTCTAACTCTCTGTTTCCCCGCTTTTTCCTTAATGGGCACCAAAGCAAATATCCCTCTTGGCACCGCAGCACCGCTTCGCATAAAGGTGACATCTGTAATGATCGAACTCCACTCATGCTTTTGATTTAGCTTGTTTGATGTGTTGAAGAGTTGTGATATGTAAACAGGTCTTCTGCAGTCAGGAACCAAGGGTTTTTCTTCAGCAACATCTGGCTGGTTTGAATAGGATCCTTCGTAAATATTGGAGTTTAAAAACCTGTGAGAGTTTGGGCCTCTCTTAGCCTGGCTTTAGCAAATTAAACAAACAGGCTGATCTTGAGCTCCCCATCGATGGACTTGGTTATTAAAAGTGAATTTATACCATGGCTATCGACGCTAGCAGCTAGGCATTATGGATTTCCCCTGCATGGGATGACAGCTGATTGTGGGGATGTTGATATACGAGATTTGGTGGGGATTATTCTCGCTAAATGAGAGTGGACTGCATAATGACAAACCATATATCTGCCCTTTGATGAACCTATTGGAGGGCAATTGAAGGGGAACGAGAGGAATTACTTGGGCGAATGTGCACATAGTAATCAAGAGGCTGATAGACTGCACTGGAAATGTGTAATTGAACAGGAGGTTCTCTTTAAAGCACTAGTGTCTCACTATTGGATACACCCTTTCCCAAAGTGTTCAGAAGCTCATATTTCTGCTATGTTTGAATGGCAACTGTGACATGGCCTTTCTAAAGAATCAGGCTGGCCAGTCTCTGGAGCTCAGTAGCAGTTTGACGTATTATTTGTAGTTTAGTGTGCTGATGCATTCAGATTCACGTGAAACATCAGACGATATTTGAGAGAAGTCAGAGGCTGCCTATCATTTCCAGAAAAATCAGCTTTAAGGTACACTAGTTATATTGTTTATACTAATATAAGTACAAGTGTAACTACAGAGTTTATATATATATTATAATATAGTATATTTATTTGTAGTATATGTATATAGTATAAGTATAGGACAAGCAGTGAAATACCCAGTGGTGTTTGGTGGGTTGCATTCAGCTGGCTACTCCAACATTGGCTGGCTGCTAATTCACTCACCATAGTGATGCTGATGCTAGCTTTAATGACAACCAAATGAATGGTTTATCAATGCTTTTGGAAAAGTCTTTTCAGTCTTTTCTGTCTTTGAGAAATGAATAACAGTTCACTCTTTCCACCAAGCAAAATTTGCTTTCAGATGTACAAACATGACATGGCATATTGTAAAGTTTTTTTTTTTTAGAGTCCCAGACATAGTTACAGTTGCTAGGACCAGTGGAGTAAAGCAGTTAATACAGCGCCACCCAGAGATGGACCTGTGCTGCATCTCTAGTTAGTTAAACATGCTAAAGACAGAAGCTTGTTGATTGTGGTGGAAGCAGCTAAACAGTAAGTGTTTGCATGTGAACGTCTGTTTTCCCCTAACAAATAGCATAACTCCACAATGAGTTTATTTTCAGGGACCCCCTGGAACTGTGATTTTGTATAATTCAGGGGGTCTAAGGGGTTCATTGGGGGTTCCAGACCCCCTAGGACCTTCAGTATTTCACACCTTAAGTATAAATACAAAGTATACTCTATATAGACTATAAGTACAAAGACATTAGTTTAGGTACAAGTTATTTGATTTTCAGGATATATATCTGAAGAGATTAACTGAAAAAAACAGTAGTTTCTAGAACTGGAGTTCAGGAAGTTATTAAAAGTTAGAGAGAAAGTCTCATCCTCGCTGACAACCATATGGTGGCTAGTGAAAGATGCACCTGTTGGGTCCTTGGGTTGCCACGGAAAAGAAGGACCCATTTCTCGGCCGCATATGAACGCAAATTAATTGAAATGGGACAGCCTAGTCGCACTGCTGTGACGTAATCGGCTTTCAAATGCAGCATCCAAAGGAGGCAGCCCCTGAATTGGGACACACTGTATGAATACTGGAGTTGGGAAACAACATTTCTCTGTCACACTCAAGGAGATCACGTGATGCAGCTGTGAGAAGATGATGAGGCAAACGAGCAATTACACAACAGACAGTGAATAGGTAAAAGATAATCACAGCAGTCTCCTGTATGAGATACTGCAATGCTGCCTGATAATACTGTGTGCCTTCATGTTCAGCTTTGCCCATCTCTGACATTCTCCTCATATGAGCAAAGATGGCTGCAAGTTGGACTTACATTTTTTGTGAGGTTTGACAGTTTTGAGCTTGTTGATGTTTTTGGCTTGTCATGTGTGGAAATAGGAGTTTCTGAGGACGAACGCCACGGGCTACAATATCTCAGTTTTACTAGAAATCGAGGGGCTATGTCAGTAACCTAAAGACATAGATTGAAGGTTGCTATAAGAAAGGCCAACTCTGTTATCCAAGTTTTCACCTCAAGAAACCTTAATAAAGACACAGTGTAGTTGATATTATTTCTCTCTCACACACAGAATCTGGTGAAACACCTTCCTGAGCAGGAACAGCTGAATGCATTGGCCAAGTACAAGAATGAATATGCCAGTCTGTCTGAACCTGAACAGTTTGGGGTTGTGGTAAGTAGTACACACACACTTTTGCGGTTTTCATACATCCAGGAACATTGCTTATGATTTTAACAATGTAGACATCAGCATATGTTTAATGCAACAGTATTGTGTCATCGGAGACAGGAAACCAAATTGAAAATCCTGACTATGCTCTTTTAAAAGGAGCGGTTCTGTGAAAAATGCAGTTTACAAGACATGTTTAGTGTCCAAATTTTTCTTCTTTACTTTATTGCTGGAGCTACAATCCTGACATGCCTAACAAACACTACAAATCAATAGTCACCCAAATCTTTGCTGTAAATTCGTCCCCCAAACTTCCTTCAACCAGTTCAAACTTCATCTAGCTCTTGAGTAGTTCACACAGACTTGTTAGCACAATTTAGGATGCAGTTCCTTTAGGGTCCTGTGCTGTACTGGTGTACCTGACAAACATCCTACCTGAAAATACACTGTGCCTGTGGCAGTTCAGGGCAATTCAGGTGGTATATTTGTCTGTCAGTATGGAACATAAAAAGTCCTCAAATATTATCCACATTGTTTAACTTGCCCACCTCCAGAATCCTTCCAGTTAATTTAAAGTAGTAGCAAAATATAGCAACTGTTACTGAGCTCTGTTAAAGCCTGAGTAGACTGATGAATCAATGTTATGTGTCAGTTATTAATCTCAGCATTACTGAGCTCTTCTAAAGCCAGATAGATAAATTAATGTGATGATCAGTTATTAATCTGTGTTACTGAGCTCTGCTAAAGCCTGAGTAGACTGATAAATCAATGTGATGATCAGTTATTAATCTCAGTGTTACTGATGTCTGCTAAAGTCTGAGTAGTCTGATAGATCATTATGATGAGTCCGTTATTAATCTGTGTTATTGAGCTCTGCTAAGTAGCCTGTGTAGACTGATAAATATAGATATATATAGAAATAAAGAAAATATAGTGCGCATGCGCAAACGTGCATGCTGCCTGTTACAGCAGCTCCCGTTCATGTTCTTTCGTTTTACTGCAATTTCCTCCTGGGATCAATAAAGGAATCTGAATCTGAAATCAATGTGATAATCCGTTATGAGTCTAAGTATTACTGATCTCTTTTGTTGAAAAATTTCTTAGGGATGGACATGTTTTCAAGAGAGTGAATGGTGCAAGTGACTGATGATGTGTTGGACTTGATGTGGTGCTCAGTGAATTTTGCAGGGGATAAGAGAAAAAACTTGAAAACTTTGGAACGTCTTTTAAACAATAAGCAATTTTTTCATGAAACATATTACTTGAAGAAAATTGCCAAACAGCACCAGCAAAAACAGTGTGAATTAAACAAAAAAAATTCAATGTGCCTTATCACTGTGTATTCTAATTGTATTCTGAAAACATTAATTTTGTGTATTTTAATGGAAAATTAGAATAAATACATCTAATATGAGAGTACGTAGGCTTGCATCTCTCTGTGATCAGTGTTTCTGCCTGCTGGCTCTAACAATAGGCCTGTGCTTAACCTTTAAAGTTTTTAAGGTTTATTATTATGGAGTTTTTAAACCATAAGCCATATTATTCAGTGTGTCCTATGTATTGTTGAGCAGCTCCAGACAAATAAGTTATTCTGTTATCAGATGGGAGACATGGGAATCTGTTACTGCCTGTTGTTCTTTAGGAAATACTTTAAAAGGCCTCTAGCATTAAAAGAAAACTCAGGCCAAAATGAAATTGTAAACATTGTTACATTGTAATCATGCCTGTTCACCTCCTAGAGTGGTGCTGCAGTAACCTCTAGTGTGCAGTTTTCTGGTGTAAATACTTGGAAAACCTGCTTGAAGGTGCATGGATCTTTGGGGTGGATATGGGAGGGCAGGCTGTTTGCAGTGTCATTGTGTTTTATTTCTTTCAGTAGCTGGCTAATTCAGAAGGAAACCTAAATTTAGCTATTAGCTAAATTTACTGCTAGGGAACATGAAGCATGGGTAGCAGAATTTAATCATCATAGGTGCCTCAGTTTAGCTTCCTTTCTCTGGCTGAAAAAGTACAAGCTATTCTCTGATGCCCCTTTTGTGTTTAATGCAGATGGAATCCCAGTTTTTGTACTACTTGTGTGAATTTTACAAAAATCACCTTACTAATCCACTGCATGTCCCAATAATTCTGCTTTTAAATCTTTCTAATGGGGCTCTGGTTTGAAATGCTGGATATACACACAATTTTGCGGTGTTTGAATGTCCTTTCCTGTAGTCACACCATTTTTGCATTTTGCTATTATAAACTAATTACGAATTTACCAAGACATCTTATTTTAAAGATATTTTATTCTACATATGAGGCAAGAGCTAAACTAGTGCTAGCTAGCACCACAGCTGTAAATTTTTAGCCTCTGTATTTCTTTATCACTGTGAGAAAACACAAAAGGTTCTGTTGAAGCAGTGAGGCTAATGGATACATTGCTGCGTTACAGTTAAAGCTGTGTCATGTAATGACCATTATTCCACCTTAATTTCACCTCATTTTAATTACTCCATTCTCCACCCTCCTCAGCTCTTCTTGAATTAACTTTGCTGGTTGTTTTTTGTCATAAAATAAAAATAAAACAATAAAAGCATGTACATATTTTCTTGTGTGAGTTTTAAGACGTGAGGATGACAAGTACCTCTGGTTATGTAAGTGAACTGCAGCTTAGGAGAGTTCAGCCAGGTTTACCCTTTTCTTTCATCTCTCTCTCTCTCTCTCTCTCTCTCTCTCTCACCCTCTCACCCACCATTTATTATTGCTCTAGCCATGCACACATGTATATTCACACACAGACAAATAGTCAATCACAGTGCTTCACTGCTCGATGTACGCATCAGGAACTCGACCTTGCTTGTGATTCATTGCTGTCAAAGCTGTCATTGCCCTCATCCATGAGCTTTGTGCACCCAACACCCTGTCGCTGGTTCATGGTTAGTCCCTCCTCAGACCACTGTAGGTAGTTTCTCACCATTGCTGACTGGGAGCGAAGTCCTTATAGGAAAGTCTGTTCGCTTGGCGGTCATCTTGGCTATGCTGCCGAGCAGTTATTTTCAGTCATACGAGACCAGACTCTTTATCTTTTTACATCAGGAGAAACTCAAAGCTGAAGGCCAAATTACTATTGTAAAAAATATATTGGAAATCATTGGTAAAATATGCAAAAAGTCTCATAAATAAGTTTCTAGTATTTAATCTACACAACCAAGGGGTGCTTTCCCACTCGTGCCTTTACCAGCAAACCGATTTACTTTTGTTGTTGAAGGGAGGGATTTTCTCCATAAACAGACACCATGTTGAGCATTACAGGCTGTTCCTGCTTTATTATGTCTCTGCCGGAAGCACCCCACAAGCCTTGCAGTTTCAGAGATGCTCCTACTCATACATATAGAAAGCCCCCTAGCCCCCTTTTAAACTGTCTGTCTTCCTGTAGAATGGTCCTGTTTTCCATGTGTGATGTTGCATTTGTTGCTGTGGGTAAATGTTTTTGTTAGACATAGTTAGAGTTCTTGCTCTTACAAATTCAAAGTCAGACTGCAAGCATGTGGATTTCACAGTATTGAGTGACATACTGAACAGAGAGACTGCTGTTGCTCTAGCAACCAGTAATCATTCCTGTTTTTGGACGTGGTGTGTGTGTGTGTGTGTGTGTGTGTGTGTGTGTGTGTGTGTGTGTGTGTTCAGGAGAAGAGTGAGGAAAGTTTTATTCAGGAAGAAGACTGAGCCAAACAATAGAGAGAAAATAGGAAGCAGCAGGGTGTGTTTGTGAATGAGTCTTCTCATATCTGCACTATTCTTAAAGGCTTCTTTACTCTTGTGTTTTTCTGTCTGCCGAGTCAAACAAAGTTTATACACCAGAGATGGAGAGTGTTCAAGGTCTACAGGGACACACACTCCATTGTGTTGCGGTAGAGGTGCTGGGTGTGTGAGTGAAGTGGTGATTTGGCTGTATGATGAGGAGCAGCTCAGTAGCTGTGATTCCCTCTGGATCCTTAGCAGTGCCAGAATCTCCTCTGCAGCACCTAGCACTGACAGGTGGATATGAATTTTACATTGGAGATGGTTATGGAAGTGTCAGCTATGGTCTTACTGGCGTTTTTAGTGGCATTGGGGTATGGGGATTGTAGATTTTAGCCAGTTTTCTGAATGCATCTCCAATAAGTGTGCAATGAAATGGTCTTATGTTAAAATGTTGGATAAGGGACATTCTGTTAATGGTGAATGGAGATTCAGTTAGTATTGAATGGAGATTCAGTTAGTATTAAGTTGGTAGCTTCCCTACACCTTCGGGTTGGGGAACGGGTCCTGACTGTTGTCTGTGCTTATGCACCGAACAGCAGTTCAGAGTACCCAGCCTTCTTAGAGCTCTTGGGAGGGGTGCTTGAAAGTGTTCCTCCTGGAAACTCTATTGTCCTACTGGGGGACTTCAACGCTCACATGGGCAATGAGAGTGAGACCTGGAGGGGTGTGATTGGGAGGAATGGCTTCTCTGATCTGAACCCGACTGGTGTTCAGTTTTTGGACTTCTGTGCAAACCACAGTTTGTCCATCACGAACACCATGTTCGAACACAAGGATGTCCATAAGTACACATGGCACCAGGACGCACTAGGCTGCAGTTCAATGATTGACTTTATATTCATGTCATCGGGCTTGTGGCCATGTGTTTTGGTCACTTGGGTAAAGAGAGGAGCTGAGCTGTCAACTGATCACCACCTGGTGGTGAGTTGGATCAGGTGGTGGGGGAAGATGCCGGTCAGACCAGGCAAGCCCAAACATATAGTGAGGGTTTGCTGGAAATGTCTGGCAGAAGAACCTGTCAGATTGGTCTTTAACTCACACCGCCATCAGACCTTTGACCAGATATCATGGGAAGTGAGGGACATTGACTCAGAATGGGCCATGTTCCGCTCCTCCATTGTTGAAGCGGCTGACTGTAACTGTGGTCGCAAGGTAGTTGGTGCCTGTCGGGGCAGTAATCCTCGAACTCTGTGGTGGACATCCCAGGTGAGAGACACCGTCAAGCTGAAGAAGGAGTCCTACCGGGCATGGTTGGTCTGTGGGACACCAGAGGCAGCTGGCAGGTATCGACAGGCCAAGCGATCTGTGGCTTCAGTTGTCACCAAGGCCAAAACCCGGGTGTGGGAGGTGTTAGGGGAGACCTTGGAAAGTGACTAAGTTGGCTCCGAAAAGATTCTGGCAAACTGTCAGGCAAAGGGGAAAGCAGTGTGCCACTAGCACTGTATATAGTGGAGATGGTGTGCTGTTGACTTCGACTGGAGACATCATTGGGCGGGGGAAGGAATACTTCAATATGAGGACCTTCTCAATCCCACCGACACGTTCTCCAGTGAGGAGTCAGAGTCTGGGGACACGGGAATCGGCTTGTCCATAACTGAGGCCGACGTCGCTAAGGTAGTTAAGAAGCTTCTTGGTGGCAAGGCTCCAGGGGTGGATGAGATCCATCTGGAGTTCCTCAAAGCTCTGGATGTTGTGGGGCTGTCTGGCTGACATGCCTTTTCAACATTGCTTGGACATCGGGGGCAGTACCACTGGATTGGCAGACTGGGGTGGTGGTGCCTCTTTTTAAAAAGGGGGAGCGGAGGGTGTGTTCCAACTACAGGGGAATCACACTCCTTAGCCTCCCTGGTAAGGTCTATGCAGGGGTACTGGAGAAGAGAGTCCGGCTTATAGTCGAACTTCGGATTCAGGAGGAGCAGTGTGGGTTCCGTCCGGGTCATGGAACACTGGACCAACTCTTCATCCTCTCCAGGATTCTGGAGGGTTCATGGGAGATTGCCCAACCAGTCCACATGTGCTTTGTGGATTTGGAGAAGGCATTCGACTGTGTTCCCCGGGGTTTTCTGTGGGAGGTGCTTCGGGAGTACAGGGTACATGGCTCTTTGCTACGAGCCATTCAGGCCCTGTACAAACAAAGCAGGAGCTTGGTTCGCATAGCCAGCAGTAAGTTAGACTCGTTCCCAGTGAGAGTTGGACTCCGTCAGGGCTGCCCTTTGTTCACAGATTCTGTTCATAATTTTCATGGATAGAATTTCTAGGCGCAGTCAGGGGATGGAGGGTGTCCGGTTTGGTGACCTCAAGGTCACATCGCTGCTGTTTGCAAATGATGTGGTCCTATTGGGGACATCAGGTCGTGAACTTCAGTTTTTGCTGGATCAGTTTGCAGCCGAGTGTGAAGCGGCCGGGATGAGAATCAGTACCTCCAAATCCGAGGCCATTGGGCGGAGAGATCTCTCTGGGTTGGAGATAAGCTCTTGTTGGATTGGGGTCTTGTTCACAAATGATGGTAAAAGGGAGTGGGAGATTGACAAGGTGGATTGGTGCTGGGTCAGCAGTGATGCGGGCTCTTTACCGGTCTGTTGTGGTAAAGAAAGAGCTGAGCCATAAGGCAAGGCTCTCGATTTACCGGTCAATCTACGTTCCCACCCTCACCTATGGTCATGAGCTTTGGGTAATGACCAAAAGAATGAGATCGTGAATATAAGCGGCCGAAATGAGTTTCCTCTGCAAGGTATCTGGACTCTCCCTTAGAGATAGGGTGAGAAGTTCAGTCATCCGGGAGGGACTTGGAGTAGAGCCGCTGCTTCTCCACGTCGAGAGGAGCCAGCTGAGGTGGTTCGGGCATCAGGTTAGGATGCCTCCTGGACAGGTCACAGGCAAGTCCAACTGGGAGGATGCTACCCCTGCGACCCAAACCCTGGAGTGGAAGATGGATGGATGGATGAGGAAAAAAAAGATATAGTAGTTGATGTGAGCTGGTTAGAAGAAAAAAAAGGCTTGGTTCCCATCTTGTTCTCGATTGACATTGCATTTCATCACCAACTCACCTGATTGGATTTTCCCTACTTGTTGAATTAATATTTTTTACATTTGTTCTAATATTAGTGTTTGTCTGAGAAAATAATCGGTTTTTCTCAAGTGCCAAAAACTTGTGTACATCCTGACAAGTTGCAAACACAAAACATCCATGTTGTCTGTTTCCTTCCTTTGCAAGTGTTGTGTAGATCCTAATGGTGTTTTTTTGTGGTCTTTTGTTTTTAGATCTTTTTAGAAAACCGCAACAGCAAACTTCGTCTGAGTCGTATTTTTCTCTCATGCAGCAATGGCACGCTGATAAAAAAATTACATGTATCTCTCTCTCTCTGAGCGTGCTGTGGTGCTAATCCTCCTCAAACATTTATGGTTGCGAGAGCTTTGAATTGGAGTCTGTTTCATCACAGATTAGATGCCGTGTGACACGTGCAGAGGATGCCTGTAACAAGTTGGCAGAGTGTTTACACACATAAATTAGACATTTATCTCTGCCCCATTTTCTTCCATTTCTACCCTCTGTTTTCGTTTGGGTTTGATTCTTCCCGCAGCATCCGCGTCACTTATCTGTAGTAGGAAGAAGCGGCCCTTTGTGCTAATGCCCTCTCATTTATTTGTGTTTGTGCGCGTGAGCGTAAAGGTACATCTGGGGTGGGGGGGGTTAGCATTTTTTTTGTTAGTCATAATTGAGCTAAGCAGCTTGACAGGGCCAATTCGTTTGGCTCAGAACTAGACTTGCTCTGAGCCACTGTTGTTCTCATTCAAATGTGCAAGGGTGATGGGGTCTGGTGAAGATTTGCATTGCCGGGAACATTCCTCTTTCGTACCAAGAGCAGAATCTGGGATTACTGCCCTTAAATTACACTTCACAGATGATTTATTATTGTTGTGTATGTACATTGTGTGTTTACTTGTTGTCTGTTTGGATGGTTATATCAGTTCGGTGGCAGCTTTAATGTTTAGCATCCACTGAGATGACAATAATATCTGATTATGGGGAATGGCTCCAGACATATTAATCATTTGCCCTTATTGAGTTACTTCCCTACGTGCTGGATGTACCATTGCCAATCTGTTTTCATTGTGACGAATTAGGCCCCGATTCCTCGCCGTCCATCACACTCATGCACGCATGCACACGCTCACACTTGCATGCTACATAAGATAAAGTAAGCCGTAGGGCTCCCAACAAACCAATAATACATCATCTGCTCTTCCAATGGCTGTCACCAGTCTGTATCTTCTCCCCCCACTTCATATAATTGTGCCCTCAGAGAGCGCTTCTTCTTGCCCTCACCGTGTCCACAGGGCGTTCCGTCAGCATAGCCGCCGCTCTGGAGCCCCCTGTGTTTAGAGCGCAATATTTCCCAATTTGTGGTAATTGCGTAACGGCCGTAATTCAACGCCGCCTCTCGCCCGTTTCCCCCCACGGATGCTCACACACCAATTAACTCCGGCAGACGCAGCCCCGATTGCAGCATTGCCAACCTCCATTACCATTGCCTAGCAACACAAAAAACCATGGCCTTCCCTTACATAAATGGTTTTTTAAAATGCCAAAGACCAAAAGCAGCACACAAGTCGCAACTCTGAAAGTCATTTCGGAGGGAGTTGGTGGGGAGAAGAGAGAAAGCCTAAAATGGAACCTCTAGGAGAAGTTGAATTTTGGAATTGGATTTAGTGTGTTTCTTTTTTTTTTTTTTTTTTTTTCCCCGGGTCCCTTTTGTTTTTGGACCTTAGTGCGGCATAAGGCATTGTGCTTCAGTCTGCTCTTCTCTCATCAAACAAAGCTAGGAATGATCATGCTATCATGTGTGCATACATTATATAGAGTATCTCTGTTTATTTCTGTATAATTTAGTCAGATTCATGACATTAATCAGGTTTGTTTTGTGTTTGTCTCTGTAAACTCCCTACACAACTGATCCAAACTAATCAGTTAATTAGCCTGGCCTTCCTGTGTTAAAGTGAGTGTTTTACAGATTTGCAGGGCAGGGGCTACTTCAGGACCAGGGTTGGGAACCTGTGTGTCAGAGTAAAGTAGGCTAGGAGGGGTAGGGCCTTATGTTATTCAAGCACCTGTGCTCAAATGACTTTTTATAAACCAAATCTAAATTCTAGGCGTTGTATTTTTTAGGTTTATTTTGTTTAATATGGTAAACGTTAACCCAGAAACACATTGAAAATCTCACTGAATCTTAAATCAGAATTGACACTCGCTTACATTGTTGTCTAGTGCACATGCATGAATTAATATCTTCTTCTCAATCTTTCCCTCTGCCCCTCACCACTGCAGATGAGTGATGTAAAGCGGCTGAGGCCCAGGCTGAACTCCATTCTCTTTAAGCTGCAGTTTGAGGAGCAGGTGAGTCACCTGCGGCCAGACATCCTAGCGGTGAATGCGGCCTGTGATGAGGTGAGGAAGAGCAAAGCCTTCAGCAAACTGCTGGAGCTGGTGCTGTTGATGGGCAACTTCATGAACGCTGGCTCGCGCAACGCCCAGTCCTTTGGCTTTGACCTCAGCTCCCTTTGCAAGGTGGGTATCTTTTGTATTTCTTCCCTCTTCCTCACAATCAGTCATAGCCCCAGAAGACTGTGACTCATTATCATGGCATTCTCTCCAGCTTCAAGTTTCTTGCAAACGTTCTGTGGCAGACAAGTATCTTCCGACTGACACAAACAAAACATCAGTACTGAACAATGCGGTGCTTTTTTGTGTGCTGCTGCAGCTATTTGTTCCATGCATGAAATATGATCTTTTATCCCTTATCTGTTAATCTGGTGTAGTCATATTCAGCTTGGCTTGGGCTGCTTCTGCACAAACACACATATGCCCCAGGGTCATTATAAGTGCCTTGTATCAAACGAAAGCATTGTATTGTCTCTATTCTCTCTTCTTATAGAGAGATGTGGATAAGATGATGGTTCTTTTTGAAACATGGGAATGGATGGCTCACCCCTGCTCCCTCAACCTCTTGTCGACCTCCATATCTAAAGTGCCTCTGGTGGGCTGATTCTGTTTTCTTTGCTGAGATATCATTTTAATTTAACACTATCGGGCATGAGAGACTGCCATGTCTTCTGGTGTCCATCAAAGCCACAGAGGCCCAAAACTACTTTATGGCTTTTTCATCCACTCCAGGAGATACATCTGAGGGAAATTACATAATTCTGACTTGTTTTTGTGAGTGTGTGGGTGTGTCTGCTCTTCTTCTTACCTATCTGACAACATTCCAGGATTTTCTTTCTCCCTCCCAGTCATCAAAATTTGTATAATTGTATAGGTGGGTGAAGAGTGGGGGTAACTGAAAACTAATACTAATCTTATTGATGCCGTCTGATTTGTTGCTTTTGTGCATTACGTAACTTGTTCTTCTTTGCACGTATTTCATTGAGTAGGAGGCTGCCTTGCACTTTCAATGACCCACCTTTTTTTTTTTTTTTTTAATAATCTTTCAAGCTTTGAGGCATTTTTTCTATTTTCCGCATGCTAGCTATAGTCAGAGGTGCAGAACATGTTTATTTTACCCTGTAAAAAGATTTTTCTTTTTTTAACAGAATGCAAGTGTAAGAGTTTTGGGGGAGAATAGGTGTGTAGCGAAAATGAAAGAGAAAAATGGAAACAAAAAGGAGAATTTAATTACCACTCCAAATGAGCAAGTTTATCTAGGCAACCATGGCAACATGCTGCTCATTCTACAGTTTCTCTCCTTCCCATCTCTCTTTTTCTCTTTCTCTTGCCTACTCTTTTCTTTTGGACTGTGTCTCAGCTCTTCTGAAAATGGTCATTACCACATTACAGCTGAGTAGCCAGGTCGGTCTCCTCTCAGGCTGATAATGAAATGCCTCTCCGTCTAATAAGTCTCCTATAGCACCTAACAAAGGAGCTCCACACTGACAAACACGCTCACATTTTGGACTTTATTAGAGGAAGAGGCGGATGGGCTGCTAGAGGAACATCTGCTTTTTAGTAGTTATAGTGTTACATTCTGAAGATTTTGAACTGCACAGGACAGAAAGTAGTGGTACTTTCCGAATATTTTTCAACTGTATCACGACTTTAGATATCAAGTTAATAATCCTTTCTAAATAGCGGTACTCTATGAGTGAGGTACAACTGTTTATATTTTAATTTCAAGTAAAAATCAACATTTTTGCCATTCTTTCTCATTGCAGGCATTTGTTCAGTGAGGAATTCCCAATACAGTAAATACGGATGATAAACTTTAATTACTCTACATTAATACAGTGATCACAATCCTGCTCCTGGAGGTCTACCTCCCTGCAGAATTCAACTCCAGCCTAGTCCTGACTTACCTGATCTAATTAGGGGGGCTGATGATCTGGATCAGAACTGTTGAGTCAAAATTGGAAGTGAAGTCTTGAGGATGTAGATCTTCAGGAGCTGGGTTGGTGGGCACTTAAACTATACAACCTTGATTGCAGGACAGTAGACAGAAGTGCAACTCTTCTGTAAGTCCTCAGCAGTAACAGTAATTTGTATTATGGATGCACACTGAATAATAGTAGTATTAACAGTGTTTAGCAGCTGATAACAATATCAAAAATGTAGGCAGTGTGTACAGAATAAAGTGTCCTGTGTGTATAACGTGAATTGTAAAGTGAACAGGGGCAGAGTGCAAGAGATAAAAGTGAAGAGTTCAGCTGAGGTAGTAGTACAGTCAGAATGTGTGAAGTACCACAAAGCAGATCTGTTCGACAGTCTGTGAGAAGAAGCTGCTCATGAGTCAGGAGGACTTGACCTGGATGCTCTGAACAATCCAAGGATCCTTCCTGAGACTGCAGGCCTACCTGCCTTCCGTTTGTCCAATATGAATAGAATAACACTGTGGAAAGTTGAATATTATATTAGACTGAATTGCCCATCACTTAATATTGTATTCCAATTAAGGTTTTTAAGGGGCTCAAACACTACTTTTCAACCACAGAACACGCTAGCTGTGTCGGACTTGCATATCCAAAAAAAGTTTTCTTCTGCTCAGATTAGAGCTGTAAAACTTTTAGTGACTCTGGAATACTTATGACTCTTACAGAAGCATCTGGTGGTCAACATGACCCTTTGACAGGAGAGGGCCGTTTCACAGACAGCCAAACTACTAACACTAGAAGTTGATTTTTTTACATGCCATGTTGGCAGATGGGACTCATTAAAAAAAAAAAAGTTCATGGTTTTGTAAAAAAGGCAAGAGTAATATTCTGCAGACATTGCACAAACACACATACGCCCCAGGGTCATTAGAAGTGCCTTGTATCAAACTAAAATGTTGTATTGTCTCTCTTCTCTCTTTTCATGGAAGATGGGCTGCCCATGCCCCCTCAACCCCTATCGGCCTCCTCATCTAAAGTGCCTCTGGTGGCCTGATTCTGTTTTTGTTTTTTTGTTTTTTTTGCTGAGATATCATTTTAATTTAACACTATCAGGCATGGGAGACTGCCATGTCTTCTGGTGTCCATCAAAGCCACAGAGGCCCAAAACTACTATATGGCTTTTTCATTCACTCCAGGAGAATCATTGGAGGGAATTTACATAATTCTGACTTGTTTTTGTGAGTGTATATTTGCTCTTCTGTTTACCTATATGACAACGTTTAGAGATTTTCTGTCTCCCTTCCAGTCATCAAAATATGTATAATTGAACTCTTTTGTTCTCTTTTGCTTCTACTAAAATTACACTAAAGCAATTGCTAACAGGATAGGTTTCCAAACAGGAAATGTACCATTTTTAATATATTTTTCAGCTGTTCCTTCAAAATAATTTGAAATATCCAGTAAATTATACACATTGCAGATAAGTTTACAGTTATGTTTTAAATCTATTACCACTGAACTGAAAATCAGTATCACTGTGTGACGCCAATGATTATAATACCACTAGACAATATAATGCCTGGTATTATTTCAGAAAGACTGAAGCAAGAAAGTTCTGACTGTAAATGTATTCCAGTCCCACATCGTGCCTGCATTTCAGATGCCATGCTATCGATGTCGAGGTGAGAAACTGTTGGCTGTTTAACTGCAGTCATCTACCTTCTCACTTGTCTGTGCATCTCAAACGATGGAAGGATTTGTCTCCGCCAACAAACAAGTACAGAAAGATGGGAGAGATCAAGACAGCTGTGCTGCTGCTGACGGGCGGAGAGCAACAAAGAATGTGTGCCATTCCCCGCCTTTCAAGTTGCTCGCCTGAGGGCCTGTCCTGATGTTCTCTTTCAATGCCTGTGTTGATCTTGTGGTTAGTTAGTTTGTTTTTGTTGTGGGAAGTTTAACCTGTCACACGTGTACAGAGTTTGTCTTCTGCGTCAAGTTTGGCGCCTGTTTAGTCTTCAAAGGAGTCATCTGAGCTTTCCCGCCATGTTCCTTTGTGACTTCTTCTGTGATCTTGCCTCTGAAGGAAATATTTAGTTCTCATTGACACATTTTCTTTGAGATGTTTGTTTGTTGCTCTAACTCGAAAGCCTTTTGTTGTCAGTGGTCCACAAGGTCAAGACCAATTGCACAAAAATTGTAGTGCATTGGAAAAGAGAAGAGAGGCCATGCAAGGCTTTCGCCAGCTGAGAAACATGACCTCCGTGAACATTGTCCGAGTAGCCTTTTTGTGTTGTTTAGATGGGGAAATGCTGTTGTAATGATTTGATTGGATAGTTTTCTTTTTGTGCTCTCAGTGTTTGTGAAAAGAATATGTTATTGTTTGTTTGTTTTCCCCCTAAAGTTAACACATGGCCTCTCCCACTGAGCACTGTATTAGAGCAGCACAGCCTAATTTAGAGTTGTCCCATGGTTCTGCTTCCAAATTTCCTCATTGACGGAAAACATGAGCACTGTGTGTTTGTGCAACTACAAAAGCCACCAATCAGAGCAACCGACTCTAAAAGAAAGCAGTCTAGAAAGGAAAGAAATAGAAATTTAATTTTCATTTGTTCTTCAAGCCTTCTTTTTTTTCCTCCCCTCTTTCTCTTTCTCCTTCCGTCTCTCCCTTCTCCCTGATCCTTTTTGCTGATGGTTTAGCCGATACAAGAATCTCACCAGGTGATCAGTGTGTCAGAATCAGAAGAGCACACAACCCTGCTGAGCTTAATAACGTTTGAGCTATCACTCCTAATCAAATGCTCTTTGCATTCTGTTCCACCCCCCATCCCCCCACCCCCCACCGACGCCTCGCCAGGGCACCTCGGCCTTTACAAAGGCCCGTATCCGTATTGCTGAATGGTAATCATAATTGACAATGAAAACATCTTGCTTTTCCAATCTGGCCGCAATTTCAGAGCGTGCTATCAAATTAACTTGTCAGGCACAAATGGAGGCTGCTCCCGATGGCTTCTTTCAAGATGCTGTTTTTCTTGCAAGCTCTCTCTCTCTCTTTCTCATATAAATATTTACTCTCTTTTGAGTACAGAGGAGCGAATCTGGGAGGGAGTAATTAACAATGGAATAGTAGGTCATTTGTCCTTCAGTGTCTTTCTAGTTGTTATTAACACAATATTTTGACCAGCGCTTGTGTAACTCCATATTTTGCTGTCTCCAAAATGGTAAATTTCTAGGAGCAGGAAAAATGTATTTAACTTTGAATGCATGGATTGATGGAACAAGATTTTTTTCCAGGTATTTTTGGAACATTTCTATTGGACCATTCATCATGGAATTTTAACATTATTCAAATTACAATGGGCTCTGATCGCTTTTTCTCAAGTTATATGCTGACTGACTCTTGACTTCACTTGGACTCACTTGGCTGACTTGCGACTCAGTTTGGTCTTAAGATTTTTGAAATTTCATCCAGAGAAACATAACAAAACTAATAAATGAGTATCATGAACTTTAATATGGTAAAGAAGAAAAGCCTTTCTTTTCCAGACTTAAATGTGTGACTGTCAGTTTCACTACAGTCATGAGCAGTTATTTCTACAAATATGTAGATGTCTGGGCTTGCAGCAGCATCAGGTTCAGTACAATTAAAAAAAAAGAGGCTAACGTAATTTGAATGGCAAGTGTTCTAGCTAAAATCTTAGTGAGTTACAGATCACATTCCTTTAAAAATTAATAAATCATTATCAATAAACCATTTTATTTGTACAGTGTCCTTGGGTGTTTGAAAGGCGCTTTAAATAAAATTTATTTTTTTTATTATTATTATTATTATTATTATTATAAATCTTTTACTGGACTAGCTATTATGGTACATAGCAGCATATTTACTGTATAAACTACATACTAACCAGCCATTTTAAGTTACTTTGCTTCTTTCCTTTAAACATACTATTGAACAGTAGTTCCAAACTTTTTAATAGTAATGTACTTGTCTAAATCAAATTCATGCAAAACCTTGGACCTTTTAGTGCATAGGGTTTTGATCAGTGCTTATAAAACTGATAAATACCAAAGTCATCAAATACTGCCTATTTACACCCTCCTCTGTCACCTTTCTGATTATGCTACAGTTATACTTAATATCAACACTGTGCACAGCAGTGGCTTCATGCTTAAGTAATTGCTTTCCTGTAGGAAGTCAGCAGTGAGGCAGTGTTCACAGAACAGTTTTTGAGACGAAGGCAAATTCAAAAGTGGCTTCTAGCCCATGGGACAAGATGCTCCCTCTTTCGGGCTCGATTGAGCTGCGTTTGAGCTTCTGTGTACCAACTTTGCATATTTTAAGTGAACCATGAGCTTTTCAGATGTTTTCAACATAGTCTGTTTTGGAGCAGGCTTATTTAAAAAAAATCTGCTTATCCATTTATTTCTTTTATAGCTGAAGGACACCAAGTCAGCTGATCAGAAGTCCACTCTGCTGCACTTTCTTGCTGAGGTGTGTGAGGAGAAATATCCTGACGTTCTTAGATTTGTGGACGACCTGCAACATGTGGACAGAGCCAGTCGAGGTATGCACTCAAACAAATACTATCTCAGCATGAAATTTAAGATTAGTAACAACTCAGCGTTAATGAGGGATGGGCCTTAACTTTTGCTCTGTTAATACCTGCTTTTTTTGTTATATTTGAATGTCCCAAAAGCAACTAAAATATAATTATATATTTTATGGTGCCGAAAAAGGAAACATCTTATTGCATGAAATTGGCATCATTACTCATGTGTTGTCTTTGCCTTTCCATTAATGTCTGAAGTCATTTTGGGTCATTTCTTTTCATCCATTCATCATGAAGTTTACATACAATGTAAAAGACAATAGGCATGTTCGAATTATGCCAAAAACTAAAGTAGAGATACAAGGTGTTGTCCTGACTATATATATATATATATATATATATATATATATATATATATATATATATATATATATGCAGCTTCATGTCATTCGTTTACAAATGCTAGTTCCCATTTTTACCCTCTCACAGTTACTTAACATTATAAAAGAAAATACTTTAGCAGAAATAAGAACACATTTAAATTACTTTACATTAGTTAGCATTTCTCCAGGAAGCATGTGAGACTCCTTTAATTGCTTAACAGTCCTCATTAATAATAATAATAGTAATTTGCCTACTGAGAAATTAAGCAGTATGATGTGGTAGTTAACAGTAGTGACTTAAATGTTAATAAAGCATGTACAGTCCATTCATAGTTACATGTTGCTCCTTACAGTATTATAAAGTGTTACAGATAAATTAAAATAAGACACAGTTATTTTATTTTTTTGTATTTCAAGCTGTACGTGGCTTATTCAGACAACTGGTTAAGTGAACAAATAGTAAGATGAGTTTGGATATCCGTGTGTTAGCATAACCGTGCCTACTCCTAATCACAGTCTGTTCCACTTTAGAATTACACTGGAGTGAGTCTAAAATAATGATTTAGAATAACACAGCTCTTAATACACATCGTGTGTGACTTGCTTACTACAGGCTAAGATCATAGGCCCCCATGCTGTGTGAAAACGTGTGGTTTGTTTGTTAGTGTCGGTCACCATCTGCTCACACTGAACACTCGTGAAGTGTGGACACATGCTCTTATTTTTAAGCATGTTAACTTGCCAGCTTAGTGGCTTTTTTAAACCTTCTTGGTGTATCTGTCTTTTTTTATTTGTCTGTTAAAATCACATTGTGTAGCATAACAATGTAATGCTCTAAAGTATCCAGACACTCCTTTTAATGAGTGATTTAATTAATTTAACTAATTTAATGCGTACATATTGCCACCACAGGTGTTCAATTGCGCAGCTTGCATGATCACCATAGAACAGCATTGCTAATGGAATGGGATGCTCTGGAGCAGCCACTCATGAGCCTGAGATCACCATGCCCAATGCCAGGCATTGTCCAGAGAGGTGTAAAGCCTTCCAGAAATTTTGATGTAGTGCAGCACACAAAATGTGCATTTATGTTACAAGATCACATCTTGTCCTGTCAGGAGCAGCCTCTCAGTCAATATTCCCAGCTCTTGTTTTCTATCTGCTCTGAAAATGCACTCTGTGTAGGTGGCACCTGCCAACACGCCCCTTACAATGGTATTGTCTACCATTGATGGCTAAGGTAAGATTGCACGGTGGTATATTGCACATGATCTCACAAGCCTCGGATCTTGGTCCTTCTCTTCAAACGCTGCGTGAGGGTTTGTGCTATTTTTTCCCCATCAGTGTCTAGTAAAGCACCTCCATTCAGCAAAGGAAATGAATTCTACTCCAGATTCGCCTTTCTCCAGGTGTGCCACACACACAGTCAGCCTTACCTTCCTGATTCGTTACTGACTGGTGTATGTGCTGAGTTTATTACCTAATGCCGTGCTGCAAGCGAACTGTGCTGGGTTGGCTACAGATATTGCATGCAGCGAGGCCGAAAAATTCTTGGTGCGAGTGTAAGAGTGTCGCAAATGTACTCTCCCAACTCCATCCATTTCCATCCATCCATTTTATAAGCCGCTTCTCCCTCAGGTGGGTGGATGGGTGTGCTGGAGCCTATCCCAGCTGTCATCGGGTGGACGGCAGGATACACCCTGGACAGGTCACCAGACTCTCCCAACTCAGACACTCCCAACTCTCCAAATCCAAAACTCTGTGTTGTTTGTTGACTGGAAAGCCAATGGCCAGCACAGCTGTCTCTTGCTGTGTATAGATGCCGTGTTGCCTTGGCTGTACATAGGGCTGAATTTAGTATAGCAGTGTTGATCTGCTGAGCTCTGGTGATATGTATGATCATATGAAGTGAGTAACATACTGTTCTTTCTGGTTAGATTTTTTTTTTTTTTTTTTGCATGTCTCCATTTATTCTCTCTCCACCACACTTGTTTAGTCCAGTCTACTGCTTAATTAAATTCAAAATTTAATTATAAAGCGCTTTTTACAGAGGCCATTGTCACAAACCAGCTTCACAGAAAATGTTGGTCCAAATACACAAGCCTAGGGTCACAGTGACAAAGAAAACTCCCATTCTCCTCTGGTTGACACCGCATAGCAAAACAGTAATACAGCAAGAGCAATATGACGAAGATATGACATATGATGAAGATATGACACTGAATATACATATAAAGTATGTTATAAAGTAAAGATGAGTGTGTTATTGAACAGAAGCCATAACCAGTGACTACTGTTAGAAGACTATGGGAGTAACCTATGATGAAATCCAGTACTACAGCCATCCCCTGCATGTCTGTTCATTATGGCCAGTATTTATTCAGTATGCACTGTGCTGTATATCGTTCTGTATCAGATATGATACAGATAAAAGCTGAGTCACAGGCTTTGCTTTCTTGTGCTGAAGAGCATTTATTGATCATGCATTTATTTCACTCATCTTCTGAAAAACCACAGATAAAACCATCTGACAGACAGAATTTCAGCAATGTTTGTCTTCATGAAAGACAGATTTTCTGCTTACAATAACATGCACTCGGTAACACCTGATTTAGTGCTAGCAAATGCAAGACTCAAAACAGAATGGACGTTAGCAAAACGGGTAGTCAATATGAACTATATCATCTAAATTATTTAATATTATTTGCCACTATTTGTATGATAATGATACAGTCATGATTAATACTAACAGCTGAAATTATTGTTTTTGTTGCTTTGTTGTTATTGAAAGGGTAACTTGATGGAAGAAGCCCCACAGGCAATAATGCCCTGGTGGGTCTGATGAACTGATGGGGCCAAATCTAATCTATACACATTTACTGAATTTCTGTGATCTAATTAATTCTGAAATTCTATATGGATCACTGTATTCATGGAATTTCTTCCTCTGGAAAATGTTTAAAGTTGATTCGAGTTTAGTTGTGATTGTATAATAGTGATCTACACGTTACTATAATGTTACAAACATATGATAAAATGTTACAAACATATGATTACTGTGAGATTTAGGGTCGATCATTTGGTTTTGTGAGGGGAAAAAAAAATATTTCTTTTGAAGTGAAAATGTGAAGTTTGACCTCTGGGGTAGGAAGTTTGTCCCACCCTGACAAAGGAGATAAATGGCCCTTTAGCATATTACTATGAACACATTATTTACCAAGTTGTTCAGTGTAGTTTCACTGACCTAGTTAATGTTATCATTACATAGCAAGACATCTACGGTCTTTAGCTAGAATAAGGAAATGTTTTTAGTGTTCTTGCTGGATAAGTTTGTATGAGAACTGTACAAGCACCCCCACAGATTTACTTCCACACCTGATTTATTCTGTCGTGGTGAATAATCATTTACATTTACCAGTTTACCAGTGAAATTCCCATTTTAAAGTGAAAGGCTATCACTCTCTTTGGATTGCCAGTATTATTATTGTTGCTGTACATGCATAATTAAACAGAGAAATATATTAATTATATTATATAATTATATAAGCACATAAGTAATCAATTAATAAAATTTCTACTATTTCTGTTTTGCTGTCTGTAGCACGACATGTGCTACCCCGGGCTCAAGGAGGCAGGATTCACGGCGGCAGCAGCCATTACTTTATTTCCACACAACATAAACCAAACACAAAAACGGCCACTTTTCAGTGGCCTCAAGCTGGGTTTTCAGTCTGTCGTTGCCGCTGCTTGTCATTCTCTCTCTCTCTCTCTCTCTCTCTCTCTCTCTCTCTCTCTCTCTCTCTCTCTCTCTCTCTCACACAGCTCTTTTTAAAGGTGCTCAAGCTGCCCGCCAGATGACAATCGGCTGGCTCTCATTAAGGGCAGCGTGAGCACCAGAGCCGAGAGGGAACGAGAGCTTGCCGCTCCCCCTCCCCGTTACCGCCCCCGGCTGCTCAGCCGCCTGGGTCGAAGGTAGCGGCATCGCTGTGTAACAGGGGTGGGGCCCGGACGGCGGAGCTCTGGGACTCACTCCTTGCACTGGTGCCTCTCACGTTTGGCACCAGCGTCCTCGTCCTCCTCCTCCTCCCACCGCCACTCTTGTGCCTCGTCCGTCCGGGGAGCTTGGGCTTTGCACTCTGCCCCCTCCACACACGCCTCTTTCACCCCAGCATCCTCGAGTGCTTGGGCCCTGATGATGACGGCCTGTCACTGTCATGTATTTGTTTTTTACTTTTATTAAAATTACTTTCAAATGTTCATTGATAGTTCCCTCAATTTAATTTTATAAGATCTTTTTAGTGCTATATTTTGATTAATACTGCATTTTTTGTAAAATACAAAGACAAAAGATTATTGGTAATAAAATGACACATTTTGTAAAACTAAAAATGATTCACTGTTAAAGATTTTATTTTTTTGTGCTGTAAGAATAAGATTGGCACTGAACTCATACACGGATATAGTTTAGCTGTACAATAGACATAGTTCTTAAAGCATAGTGTTTCCCTCTTATCGCATTATGCATTTTTATAATGTTCAAACATTAGGATACAAGGTTCCACCTTATGAAACTAACCACTGCGAAACTGTATGCTGCTAAAAGTTTGTGTCTGTGTGTGTGTGTGTGTGTGTGTGTGAGAGAGAGAGAGAGAGAGAGAATGCTAACTGTTGCACTGTAGAAGCTGCTAGTAGGTTGCTTTTATGGAACAGGTACTTTATTTTCTTTTTTTGTTCTTTGGTTTTACCAAACCTCAGAAAAACTAAGTCATGATACATATCGTGCATCTTAAAAATGAATTTTCTCTACATCACCCACACCAGTAATATGTCAACTGATCATGACCCTGAAAAGAAAGCTATTTCCATATGTGTGTATGCTGTGCCTTTCTGTGTTTTATCATCATGCCTCTGTTGTGGTATATAATGTTTTGTGTCGCTTTCCATACACAGTGGACACTTCCAGCTGGCGCTTGTCTTGCTTGGAGAGACTGATTACACTGACTTCATCATCACTTTATGTTCTAAAACATGCTGTTTATTGACTAGAATGCCAGCAGCTCTCTCTCTCTCATGCTCTCATTCTCTTGCGCTCTCTCTATGTGTGTCATTTGTCCTTTTTTTCTTTATCAAGGCACTTCTCTTCTTCTTTTCTCTTAGCTATTATTCTTCATAGTCATTCATGTCCCACCTCTAATGATTTTAAACTCTCTCCCATCACAGGAGAAATAGGCTCTCTTTTTAACAACACTGCGCTTTGCTAGTAAAATGCTGCTTTAACAGTCATACCAGAGTGAGATTGTGATTTGTCCCTCATTATGAACTGTCTTTGAGTGGGAGGGAGTGTTGCTTTGCTAATTCAAACGTGTTGCAGTGAAATATGTCACAGTAATAAGTCAATACAATGGTGCAGCACTTTCAGTATTTGCCTTTGCTGTACTGTTATTGCTGCGTGTTGTCAGCAATGTGACCATTCACAAATCTGACTATGTATTTATATAATCCAACAAAGTGTATTATTTTGATCAAAATAATGCAGGCCAGTGTGTCACATTGATTTTCACAATGTGTTTTGACTATATTACTTTTTTTAGCAATTAGGGCTGCATTAGTTATTGCATTAGTTTATGTTGTTAATTGCGCGTGTTGTTAAGGGTTTAATCGTATTTATCTTCAAATTTTACCTTAAAAAAAGATTTTGTTTCATTGAAATAACATGCATTTTGTTAAGGCGACATGGCTGGATAAAAAAGCTTCATAAGAATATGTTTATTACATGCATTCATTTAGCATGAACCTGAACATAAAATCACATTAATGTACAGTGAACATGAATATAAGGTAAATACATATCCAGTGAGTCCAGCAGTGCTCCAACTGTTGTCCACAATGTTTTTATCTTATTTTGAGGTGATTTGGAGCTTTTCGCTTTATTTTTTATTACTACAGCTGTTTGTTGATGTCAGACACAGTGAGAGACAGGAAACTGGTTGAAATATGAATGGAAAAGCTCATAACGCTCAACATGGTGTCTGTGTACAAGAAAGTCTTGCCCTTTAAGAAAATGAGCCTAGCAGCCAGCTGTTTAAGCAAATGGCTTCAAAAAGATCCCCCTTGTTGTGGAGATTTTTGTGTTATTTCAACTACAAATAATGTATGCTTTTTTGGTCAGATTTTATCAGTGATTTCAGATATTTCAGATTTATTTAATGCTTTTCAGTTTCATAGATCTCCTCATTTAAAGAGACAGGAGCCTGGTCTTGGTTGACTGGAAATGATTGCTGTAATAGCTGGAACTTTATCACAGGAGCCATCAATGAAACTTACACCACTACTAACTGTGTTATAGCAGCAGCAGTACTTTGTTTCTATTGTGAAGCCCTTTTATACAAAGACATGGCTTCATTCAAAGCAGTTAAACTTTCCAGAAGCAAGTCAGCACTGAGCAAAAATTCATAGAATACTTACACTTTCATATGGATCTTCAGGGATGAGAGAACTGTACTATGCTAGCCGTATGCCACTTTTGGTCATTTGTTAGTGTTGATTCCCTCATTGTGAAGTGCTTATTAGTGGATGAGAATGTTGCATTACTAATTCAAACTGACAGAAACAGTTTGACTGTGTACAAATGTGTACGCATGAAGAGTTGGCAGATATCGGAGTGCAGGTTTGACGGGGATGCTGCCTAAGGTCACATCAGTCCTGGCAACCCCAAGAACAGAGAGTTGACACAGTGACTGAAATGTCTGTCTGTCTGTCTTACCACATTACAGTGTGCCTGGAGAGAGAGAATGTAAACTAAAGGACTTGTGCAAGTAATCAACAGATGTATTAATTATTGGAGGTCAGTGGAAACCAGTCAGAATACTTTCTTCTTTCTTTCTGTCCACCATAAGCGTCAGTATTGGCTCACTGTGAACTCAGTCTGTGTGGAATTGCATGCTGAGTGGAGTAGAAAGGCCATGTTGATTAGTAGCACGGTGCCTCCTTTTTAATTAGGGCCCAGCTCATTTAGTGCAGTCTCTGGGTGCAATATTTAATGGTAATTAATCATGGCTCTGCCCCTTGCCACATTAATAACAGAGCATAAGGTATGGAGGGACCCATTGAGCCCTTGGGAATTGTACGATTTGCTGGGCTCATGCACAAAATGATGCTGTTTTCACTTTGTGTGGCATGGAAGTTGGTTAATTCACTGTGATTTAGTATTATGAAATTAGTTGGAGATTCAAATGGTGTTTTCCAGACACTATAGCTGACACAAGCTAACATCTAGGTACACATCATGTGACCCGGTGGCTTTTGCAAAGGGAGTTAAATGTTGTCCCTACTCTCTTTTAAGAACAACATATGGTTCCCTAAAGTCAAGTCAAGTGTAACAATAACATTAAATATACGGTAAACAGAAAAGGTGTGAATTTAAATAGACACAAAAAAAACACTAAACATTAATTGTGAAAATAAACATTTAATTGTAGAAAAATAGATTAATAAAAAATAATATACATATAAGAGATCCTTAAATGAACATTAAAGTGACATAAGGCACATACAGATTAAAGTCTATGGGTATAAATAGTGCAAATATAAACAGTAGTGCAATCAGAATTTGCTTATGGAGCAGTTAAAGTGATGAGTGCATAACAAAGTGATGGGTGCATAACAGTCCCTGAGAATGTCAGAGTTCAGTGAGGGTCAGGAACCTGTGTTTTGGTCCTAACTTTGATAGCCTGGTGGATGAGGCTGTCCCCCAGTCTGTTGGTCCTGGCCCGGAGACTCCGCAGTCTTCTCCCTGATGGCAGTAGACTGAAGATGCTGTGTAGTGCGTGAGTGTGATCACCTGCCATGCAGACGGCTTTCCAGGTGAGAGGGGAGCTGTATATCTCTTGGAGAGAGAAGTGGGAGGTGCCAACGATCTTCTCAGCAGCTCTCACAATGTGCTAAAGTGTCTTGTGGCGGGACACTGTGCAGCTAGCCATACCACATGGTGATGCAGCTAGTCAGGATGCTCTTGATGGAACCTCTGTAGAAGGTGTACATGATGGGGGCTGGGGCTCTGGCTTTTCTCAGTTTGCGGAGGAAGTAGAGGCGCTGATGAGCCCTACTGGCCAGTGATGCTGTGTTGTTGGCCCAGGAGAGGTCCTCTGTGACGTGCACGCCCAGGAACTTGGTGCTGCTCACCCTCTCCACAGAAGCACCATTGATAGTCAGAGGAGCATACTGAGTGCCCATTCTCCTGAAGTATCAGATGGAGATCGTTGTATCTACACCACAAGGCCAGGTGGCTCACCTTGCTCCTGGAGTTTGTCTCATTGTTGTTGCTGATGAGACCCACCACAGTCATGTCGTCCGCAAACTTGATGAAGAGGTTGGAGCTGTGCAGTGGTGTGCAGTTGTGGGACATTAGAGTAAATAGGAGGGGGCTCAGTACACATCCTTGGGGGGCCCCTGTGTTAAGTGTGATGGTGCGGGATGTGTTGTTGCCAGCACATACTGCCTGTGGTCTCCCAGACAGGAAGTCTAGCAGCCAGTTGCACAGTGAAGTGTTCAGCCCCAGCTTGTACAGTTTGAGAATGAGCTGCTGGTGGATGATGGTGTGAAATGTTGAACTGATATCTACGAGTAGCATTCTGACAAGTCTTTTTTGTCCAGATGTGTGAGGGCTGAGTGGAGGGCGGTGGAGATGGCATCATCAACTGAGCGATTAGGCCGATATGCAAACTGGAAGGGGTCCAGGTACCTCCTACAATGAAAGCTCTGTCCGCTCAATAGCACATTGCTACTGAGCCATGTTTCCATAAACACAAATGCACAACAGTCTCTCACAGACTTCTGGGTTGTGCGTAGCAGGCATATGTAGTCCAAAGAACCATGTGTGAAAGAGTTTTTTTGTATGTGTACTGAGAACCTTTTAAAGGTGTAAATAACTTTCACTGAATGTTAAGCTTCTATACTGATTTTAAATTTCTAGGACTTTTATGCTACTTGGAGGTTCTTTAGGTTTTAAACATTCATTTACACAATTGTTCTAAAAAGATCTGTCTATCCACGTTTTTTTCTAGACAACAACATTTACCATTACGCTTTGCACGTCTTCAGAATGAGAATGGGCACAATGTATGTAGTATGTGTTATCCAGTATGCATTTGTTATTGACAGCCGATAGTGTTTGGATTAGCTTCAAGGCTAAAGAGATTTATCATTAGCCAGTTATTAAACTGTGTTGCTAGCTAGGTTTCGGTTTTTGTATACAAGAAGATGGCAGTTGTGTCAAAGAGGCATCATGGAAAAGAATGTTTAACAAAAACTGTAAATGGTATCACCCAGTCTGTTCCTCCTCCATTGAACCCATCCCAAGTCTTGGTTGACGATATGAAACTCTGGCCAGATATCACATATGTTGACATTATCGGCTGCCTTGGTTTTTATGAAGGTGTAAATGACAAAGAGCTGATAAATCATAAAAGTACAGAAGTTTATAATTATCTACACAGCAATAAAACTGTAAGGACTCTGTGTTACAATTGTAAACAGTTCACATTTCTCAAATCTGAGGCACAGCCAGGCCAGTCCATCAGGAAACCTAACTACTCAGTTAGGTTTATGGTTCAAAACAGTTTATGGGTTATGGTTCAAAACAGTGGTGTAATAGACACAGCAGGATGGTCTTGCATTGCTGGTCTGGGCAGATCTTGCAGCCATGTCACTGCTGTTTTGTGGAAGGTAGGTTAGGGATTTCACGTGAAAGTAGAATACATAGCTAGCTAAGATGCATTTACTCTGAGAAGCATTATAATTGGTTATGTTGCCACAGTGGGTAGTGCTGTCGCCTCACAGCAAGAAGGGCCTGGGTTTGATTCCCTAGTCAGGCAGCTGGGGTCCTTTCTGTGTAGAGTTTGCATATCCCTGCGATGGACTGGGGTCCTGCCTTCCACCCAAACCCTGCTGGGATAGGCTTGAGGTCCCCCCTCAACCCAGAAGGAAGTAGCTTAGAAGATGTGTGTGTGGGTGTGCCACAATAGCCAGGATGGTTTATTAGTTTAGTACTGCAGTAGCAAAGTATTTTATACGTCAACTAAAATACCATCAGGTGTGCATTTTTCATTCACTTTGTTCATCAGAATGTACCTCTTATGCATTTATTATGTTTTATCACAAAATGGAGGGAGCAAACATTAATATTTCGGTGGGATTTTTAAATTCAGTGCCACTAGCCATGCTCTTTTGTCCTTGACTTCCTCAAACACTGACATTCTGATCTGTGCTTGCCTTTGTGTTTTAAGATTTCAGTGGCTGTTGTGATACCCTCTGACAGCACATAATGCTCCTGTGCTTTTGAGACAGTTCGATGGCATTGTAATTCCTCTTGGTGAAAAGTGTTACACAGAAGGGAATTTTAGGGAATCTAAAGCGGTGCTATGGCAGTGGTCACCAACCCTCGACCTGAAAATCTCTTTCTTTGAGTTTAGTTCCAGTTTGAATCTAACATGACTCCCCACCTAAACCTAACGCTAATTCTGACAGAATTATTCAGCCAGAGCAGGTGTGATAGATTGTGCTTGAAACTAGACTTGGCAGGAGAGATATTCAAGGCCAGGGTTGGTGATGACTGTTCTGTGGCATAGAAAATAGAGCAAAGAACTCTGTACCTGTTCTTGAATCATTTGCACTGGCCTGACACCTTAACAGATTACAGTATCTTGTCAAGATTGTTTTTCTAAAAATACTGATGACTTCTGCTTCCATCTGTTGAAGATTTCGAATTCTCTGCGTGCTGGCATCTGTTTAACTCACTTTAGATTTGAATAACAAAAATAAGAAATGGGATAGACTAGACTGCCAACATCAGGTACTCAGACAATCAGACCCATCCTGTTTTTCATAACTCATTGCTTAGCAACTGTTGCAAGTTACTTGTCATATATTTATTGTATTATTGCAGTTATTGGATGGCTGGTTGCTTGGTTGGTTATTTATTTAATCATTTATTCATTACTTCATTAATTCATGGAAATGGTCCTTAAAGCAGTCAGAGCCCTTGCAATCAGTACCACCCCAGTGCTTGCAATAAGGGTAGTGCAGGGAGGTTTTAGCGAGATCAAGAGTAGCAGAAACAGTGCAGCCTCTCACTTTCTCTCTCCCCTCATTCACCGTCTGCCTCCCAAACTTTCTAACATAATCCCCACCTCGCTCCCCTGCCTCTTTCTTTCTCTCTAATGTAATGGCTTATCTGTGTTCTCTCCCACTTCCACGTTTCATTAATAGCTCTCACTCTAGTGTCTCTCATCAAATCGGGATGGCATTATGGGTAACACATCCCCAGCGCTCCGAAAGAAACTCGCACGCGAGGTCTGATTGTGTTACTCTATTACAGTTATTTCCATCCATTATTCTGTCGCTCTCCTCCACCGCTGTCTTTCTCTATGAGATGGCAGGGCTTAGACAGGGTAGGGGTGGGATTGTGTGAGCAAGGTAGGGATGTTTTCATTAATTACTTATTGCTGAATAATAGTGTCGTGCTTTCAGCTCTCCCAAAGGTATGATTTGGTCGGCAGTAATTGTCTTATAACTTTATTTAGAAATGTAGTGATCTGACTGGCAGTTCTCAGCCCATGCTGTGAGTGTTTTGCCAAGACTGTCTCGTGCTTTTGTTGAGGCTCAGTTGGCATCTAGTAGGTGTACACAAACAATTATATTAAAAACACACCTACTACTACATCCTAAATGATAGCCCTCTCAGAACCGTTTTTTGTTAGATATATAAACATTGATTCTGAGTAATTATAAACAAATCCGATTGGTCTTAGTAACATTTTCCATTTTAAGAGAGCAAGTCCTTACAGTAACACAATAATATTTTAAGATAAATCTGTAAATATTTTTTTTCTCTCTCAGTTTACACTGGCTAGCCACTTTAAGAACTGCTGTGTCTGATCCAATCATGTCTATGCAAGTGTGACTGCAGATCTGAGAATGATGGTCAGGAAAGACTTGTTTTATAAATAAGCCATTTATAGGCATAGATTTAAATTCTATCTACCACAATTAGTCAAACCAGGTATGATGATAACTAGGAGCTACTAGCCCCTATAAGATATATAGCTTATTAAATCTTATTTTCATGTCTGTGTAACTTTTGTATTGTACATTATTTTACATAATGCTGTAATATACATATACGTTATATAATTTATATTTCATTACCGAAACACATTGAAATATTTATTTTTGCCACATAACATTTTGTTCTTTTGGTTTGCAAGAAAAATGTTAACGTTAAAGTTTAAGGGTTAGGGTTCATTAAAAATATTGATATGAGAAGTGTAGTGGAATTATTTATTAATGTGGATGTTGATATCTCCAGCCACAATTATGATTGAGACAATTGAGTTTTATTCCATTCTGTCTTGCAATTTAAAGTTAATTAGACAGAATTTAAAGACAATTACTTTCTCTAACAGACAATGTTATGTTAACTAAAAACAATTAAAGATAATTATGTTAAAAGAGGACGTCAAGAGCTTCATTTAAGTAGAAGATGTACATTGATATATTACCTGTTTTTCTACATCTACCTAAGGATGTGGTAGAGTTTTTACGATGATTAGTCCAAGCTTTGATTACTGAAAGTTGTGGAGAAGTCTTCCAGTTCTTTCTCTCTTTAATAAATGTGAAAGATAATGAAGAGGTTGATTGGGCTGGCTCTTAATGTGTGTGTGTGTGTGTGTGTGTGTGTGTGTGTGTGTGTGTGTGTGTGTGTGTGTGTGTGTGTGTGTGTGTGTGTGTGTGTGTGTGTGTGTGTGTGTGTGTGTGTGTGTGTGTGTGTGTGTGTGCGTGCGTGCGTGCGTGCGTGCGTGCGTGCATATATAATATTCACTCATTTTGAATTTGATGCCTGCAACACGTTCCAAAGAAGTTGGGACAGAGGCATGTTTACCACTGTGTTACATCACCTTTCCTTTTAACAACAATCAATAAGCATTTGGGGACTGAGGACACTAATTGTTGAAGCTTTGTAGGTGGAATTCTTTCCCATTCTTGCTTGATGTACAACTTCAGTTGCTCAACTGTCCGGGGTCTCCGTTGTTGTATTTTGCGCCTCATAATATCCCACACATTTTCAATGGAAGACAGGTCTGGACTGCAGGCAGGCCACTCTAGTACCCACACTCTTTTACTACGAAGCCTTGTTGTTAATATATGGCTTTCGCTTTGCATGGCATGGCAGAGTTTTAACTTGCAATTGTAGATGGAGCGGCGAACTTTGTTCACTGACAATGGTTTTCTGAAGTGTTCCTAAGCCCATGTGGTAATATCCGTTACAGAATGATGTCAGTTTTTAATGCAGTGCGGCCTGAGGGATCGAAGGTCACGGGCATTCAGTGTTGGTTTTCTGCCTTGCCGTTTACTTGCAGAGATTTCTCCAGATTCTCTGAATCTTTTGATGATATTATGCAGTGTAGATGATGAAATCCCTAAATTCCTTGCAATTGCAAGTTGAGAAATGTTGTTCTTAAACTGTTGGACTATTTGCTCACACAATTGTTCACAAAGTGGTGAACCTCACCCCATCCTTGCTTGTGAATGACTGAACCTTTCAGGGATGCTTCATGGGAAGCATCATGACACTCACCTGTTTCCAATTAACCTGTTCACCTGTGGAATGTTCCAAACAGGTGTTTTTTGAGCATATATATATATATATATATATATATATGTGTGTGTATGTATATATATATATATATATATATATATATATATATATATATATATATATATATATATATATATGTGTGTGTGTGTGTGTGTGTGTGTGTGTGTGTGTGTGTGTGTGTGTGTGTGTGTACTGAGTAGTGAGAACTAGAGAGCACTAATAGAATTTTAATCAGTTTGCTAAGTAATATGAAATGATATGTAATGTTTTATTCACTTTTACTGTTAATGCAATATATTATTGTGTGCTTTCAATCAAACATTAGTGAATGGTAGAACAGGTTCACCAATCTATAATTCCCAGGGTGCAACACACCATGACGAAAATTTTAAGCTTTTTTTTTTTCCCCCATGTATCTGTACTGAAGTATTTCCATTTTGGGTGACTTTTTACTTTCACTCCACCACATTTTGAAGTCAAATACCTCCACTACATTTTGTGAAATCTGTCGTTCCTTTTGGCTTATGTGGACGTAAAAATGTAACCTGTCAAAATGAAACAAGTAAGAACACCAATCAGGGCACAGCGCGCACTTTATTTTCAGCTTGTTTTCACCTTGTTTTGACCTTTTGGTCATACCGACCCAGTGCAAGCACACGGTTTAAAGTCAGCAGTGTAAAATTTTGGGAGAGTCTATTCAACACAAATGATGGAGCTAATCTAACTTTGTGTAAATAGACCACAATATAGAAATACTACATGTATGCAGTTTATATTTATGCTATTTATAGCTGCTATATTTCTTTTTTCTGAATTTATACCAACACTTTCATTTTATAATAAATTAGTTTTAGCTAGTTTATGTTTATAAACAGAGACCTATGGGTGCAATATAATAAAGGAAAACTCATTTGTGAACCTGTGTTTAAAATTTTTTATTGAACTTGTAACAAAGTTGTATTTAGTACTTTTACTTTCAATACTTAAGTACATTTTGAAGATGAATACTCTTATACTTTTACTCAAGTGGAGGTCTAAAGGGAGGAACTTATACTTTTGCTGGAGTAATATTTTACCTTTGGTTTCTCTACTTTAACTCAAGTACATAGTTTATGTACTTCATCCACCAGTGTGCATGAGCCCATCATGAGCTTCAGTAAAACATCTATCAACAGCAAGAGAAAGAAATTGGTCTTCTGTCACTTTCCTCACATGGGTTGGGAGTTTGTCTTCTACAAATTTGGTACAAAGTCTCTTTAGTAGGATACTTTGACCAAACCTCTTTTATCTGCTTTCCTCTGGTAGAATATTCAGAGCCATTAAAGCCAGCACAACTAGACATACTAACACCTCTTTCCCCAGAGTTGTAGTGCTCATTAACCATAGTGGACACCTTGCTATTTCGACTGAACCTTGCAGACCTCCCTTAATGTGGCCTATAACACTTTTGTTTACTTCCACTCTGTACAGTAACGTGTCACAAGATGCTTAAAACTGTACAAATGTTTTTATCATTCTGTAATATAGGGTCTTCATATTTATATGTAACACACACATTCTCATGCAAAAAAGGCAAAATACTAAGCTTGTAATTTTCTTATCATTATAGAAATAGATAAAGGAACTTGGTGTAAGACTTTTTGTTCTTTGTTTCTGTTTGTTACATTGACTTCCATTACAAGCTAAGAATAATTTTTCCTTCTTCTGTAAGGTTAACATTGATGTATTATAGGTTTTGATCTTACAGTGATGACGTGTTTCCTCAGGCCCGGCGCAGTGCACACATTCACTTTTGATGTTATCTCATAACATTTTTTCCAATAAAATTGTTTTAAAATATACTATAAAATTACGTTTTAAAATATACTAAAACGTTTTAAAGCACTTCACTTAAGATGAACTTAACATAAAAGAAGGCAGTCATGTTCAACCTACTCAAACACTGTACTATAGCAAATACACAAGTAACAACATCACATCACACAGTGTGAGTGCTATTCACACTACCTTTGTTACCAAATTGGATAAGATTTACGGGGATCAACTTGAGCAGAATTTTATCGGTTTTGATTTCTGTTAATTACTTATTATTCTTATTGTTCATTAGTTCATTTGAGTTACACAGAAAGTAGCAGCTAAGTTTGCTTCTTGTAGACTTCATCTAGGTGAATTTTAATCTTGCAGATTTGCAAACCTTGGAAGACTGATTCAATATAAAAAGGCATGCTTATTGGAAGTGCTGATTAATCATTGATTTATTTTGTTTCTTTTCATCCTCTCAAATGCAGAATGTTTCTGTTTTGAATCATTGTCTTGCTACATAACCCAGATATATTTCAACTTCAGCTCATGGACAGATAAGCAAACTCTCCATAAGAATGATCAGATACAGGGAAAAAAAATCATGGTTCTCCAAGTAATAGCGAGTAATAGCAAGGCCACAAGGCAGCAAAACATCCTCACACTTTCATACTACCAGCACCATGCTTCACTGTAGGTAAGATATTTCTATAAACTGTTTTTTTTGTGTGGGATGAGTTTGAAAGCATTAAGTTATCAAAAAAAAGTTAACTAGCTAATGTTAGTTGTTTACCTATATATTCCTATATATATTCCTTCCTAAACCTGGATGCATCTGGACCGCCCATACTTTTGCTTTACCCAGGTGAAAAACATTGCCCAGGTGAGACACCGGGCAAAACAATATCAGTTGCAGTTGTGTTAAAAAACCATGCTGGCTGCTTTTGTGCTACTTTTGACAGAGAACCAGTGAGACCAGCTGGAGCAGTTTACATAAATGAGCATTATATGGAAATAAGAAGAGCTTTGTAAAGATGACCGTGCCTCTCTCTCCCCCTCTTTCCTTTTCTCCTTCATCCCAGCCCCTAGTCCACTCTCAGTCCCTCTCTGTACGTCTCCTTCTGCCTTCCCTACCTCCTTTGCTTGCTGACTCCATCAGAGGGAGCTAGAGGTTGTGTCTCCCCTCTTTATTTTCATCTTTACCAAAACCCAGGTTTGCTTCTCCCACAGCTGCCATGCCAACAGCACATGGGATCACACCCTGTCCAGCCATTTTATCTAATTCAGACATTGGAAATGCCAGTTTGTGTGCAAGAGTGGACTCTAACCAGAGAGAGAGAGAAAGGAAATCTGGTTGTTAGTGAGGCTTTATAGATTGTCTGTTGTTTGAAGAGAGTAATGGATAAAGTGCATTCAGTGTTGATGCAGGGCTGCTTTTACAGTTTATGAATCCAAACATAGTAAGTGACAGTTTTAAAACTGAAATGCTTTCTTTCCCTTATTGTGCACGTATTACCTGTTGCACACACTCTGGTAAAGAGGTTTTAAAATCCTTGATTCCAGTTTCCTGTACCAGATTTTGTCGTTGCCGGTAGGTGGCCAATTAGATACTTTAACAGTTCAACTTTAACATTACAAAATCCACGACTGGACACTGGATTCAAGTCCTGGATTTGTACATTTCTGCTCTTGTAGCTTCTTCATATTCCCAGACATGCAGGGTTTTCAGGTTGTGAAAAGGGCTGCTCATATTTCAGCTTTAAATGCACAGTGCGACAACATAGTGTCCACAGTATGGTAAAGACTGTTACAAATAAATTCGCACCATCTTTTTGCATACGTAAGGGACAAGTCAAGACACAGTCACTACTATTTTGCATTTTTTCTCATTGCATATGCTTTTGAGTTTCCCTTTCATATCATTCTCATAATAAGCACCTGCTCTGATTTATCAAGTCTGATGGTAAATACTGACCCCATGACTAAGAGTGCCACTAAACATCTATGAAAAGCTTGTCTTATTTTCCGTGCTAATATGGCTGCCATTGTTCCTCAGAGACACTGTTCCAACAAAATTTCCCCTCTGTATTTTGACTTTGTCAAATTAATCACTTAGCTCTAAATAATTTTACTTTCTCAGAGAGCAATAACACATTATTTTGACAAAATCTCAAGAGAATGGCTCATTAATTGAGATGAACAGTCAAACTTTTGACATTAGTCAAAATATGCTGTCAGAAACCGAGAGAGAAAACTATTAGAAAGAAATAACTTTTTTCCTTCATGCCTGGGAGAAAAATCCTTCCATACAAAAGGACATGAACATGGCTTATATCATGCTGGACATATGTTAATCACAAAGTTGTGCCTGTGTCCTTTTCCATGAAGGTTCTTAATACATAAACCACTAAATTGGCTACCTTCATCAACACAAATACTTAAGACAGTGGAAAAAATCAACAAAATCGAGCTCATGTGGTTACTAAGGTGTTTTTGAGTGTGCTACCACATAGGGTTGTGCAACCAATGTCACCATTAAGCCACTTAAATGTTGGAATGGAACAGCGTCATTGGCAAAAAGAAATGATCAGAGAAGCTTTAGCAGTGTAATTTTTATGTTTATATAAATTGTATAAATGTATATTTTATATTTATATATTTAATGTGGAAAAAGGCAGAACAAACAGCACGCTGATTAGGAATCATAGTTAACAAGCAGCGTAGACCACACCATATGAACATCAAATACCACATTATTTTGGCAATAGAGATGTTGAATTTCTTCATTAGTTAGAAGTATATTAATTTTTGAAGTATATCTGTATATTTTATTTAGTGCAATTAGTGCTATTTTTCATAGTTTTGTGAAGTATATATTATTGAAGCACACATGTCCACAATATTACTAATATTTCTCTATTACTTACATATATTAAAATATTTTGAGTGGCCTCATTCACTAATATCTTATCTTTTTTCCTAAGTCAGATTCATGGCGTGTTCTTAAACCTCAGAATTGTGATGTTGAGTGTACATAGATTTTGTTTTTACGTAAGAATCTCAAATAAGAAAACACTGGTAAATGTCAGGATCTTCGTAAAAACTGCATAAGTGGGTTTTAAGAAGAAATTTCTTTTGAGAAATTGCTGGTGAATGAGGCCCACTGTGGGCACTTGGACATTACAATTGAACAGAGGCTTCAAGGGCTTACTTTCTTATACCCATCCAGTGTCTACATTTCCACCAAGCATTGCTGACATGCATCCCTTTTCAGAGCTGCAGAGCACTATGGTGGTAAAGTTCATCCTCTCTCTACTCTCTCCGCCCTCTTAGCAGCCTCTGTGCACTCTAACCCTGTGGCCCTCGGCTCACTGATCTCAGTGGTTTTAAGCAGAAAGAGAAGACGCACCCTGAGGCTTCTTAGTGAGCTACTGCATTTTTCCATTACAGCAGCAGAGTCATACTACTCTGCTATTCATATGTCCAGATCAGTTTGTCTAAGTATAAGCAGATATAGTGTTGTCTATGCTAATAGCACTGGCAGTGCTGATAAAATTCAGTGTCATGAGATTTTCCAAATGTATCATAGTATTACATGATGTTTAATTTAGCAATAATACAGTTAAAAGCTCTTCGTGATTATTGGTACTGGTACTGGCAGTACAAGTCTAAGAATCCTGGCAGCTTAATTAGTTTGGACTGTTTTGTTCAGTTTGAAATTACACCAAAGGCAATCTTACACGGTATTGTAACATTTAACCAGACACAAATCATTTTTCCAGAAGAAACTTTTTTTTTTTTTTTAATCATTTTGAACTGTTCTTTGATGCATGCAGCAAATTGCATACATTCCAGATTCAAGAGTTTTATTGTCATGTGCACAGCAGAACAGGCAGTTGCACTGTACAATGAAATTCTTACTTTGCTGTTCCTCCATTCACCATATATACTCTTAAGTATGTGCAAAGTTGAAATAAAATTAAAGTTACACGTGCGTATGTGCAAATAAGTGTAGCAGCTGTTCATAAAGTGCATCAAGTGACAGATGAAAACAGATGTAAACGGTAAACAGTAAACAATATTACTCTGTGCAGTAATAGATGTAAACAGTATTGTTCTAACAGCAGCAGTACAGTGCAGGTAAGGTGCAGTTGTTGAGTGCAAGGTTAAATCAGTTCAGATTGGGAGGGGGGAAGAGGTAGTTAGTGAGGTTAGTAGTTAGTGTTCACCAGCCTGATGGCCTGTGAATAGAAACTGTTGGTCAGTCTAGTTGTCCTGGACTTTACACTCCTGTAACGTCTGCCTGAAGGTAGGAGTGTGAACAGTCTGTGCTGGGGGTGTGTACTGTCCCTGATGATGTTTTGTGCCCTTCTGATGACCCTGGTGTGATAAATGTCCTGTAGTGTGGGGAAGGCTGCTCCTGACATGGACTAGGCAGTTTTGATTACACGCTGGAGAGCCTTCCTGTCCTGAGCAGTGCAGTTTCCATACCAGACCGTGATGGAGCTGGTAAGAACACTCTCGATCGTACTCCTGTAGAAGGTGCTGAGAATTTTGGCTGGCATGCCAAATTTCCTCAGCCTTCTCAGAAAGTACAGTCGCTGCTGGGACTTCCTGATGATGAGGTGTGTATTATGAAACCAGGTGAGATCCTCACTGATGTGGATGCCAAGGAATTTGAAGGTTTTCACCCTCTCCACCTCTGTCTCACCAACATACTGGGGTGTGTGTAGCTCCCGCTTTCTCCTTGGATCAACAATCATTTCCTTGGTCTTGTCTGCATTCAAGGAGAGATTGTTGTTATGACATCAGGCCACCAACTCAGCCACCTCCTTCCTGTATGCTGTCTCGTCCCCACCAGTGATCAGTCCAACGACTGTAGTATTATCAGCAAACTTGATGATGCTGGTGTTGTTCTGGGAGGACACGCAGTTATACGTGAAGAGTGTGTACAGAAGGGGGCTCAGCACACAGCCCTGTGGGACCCCTGTGCTGACTGTTCTTGTGCTGGATGTGTGGCTGCCGACTCTGACTGACTGGGGTCTATCTTATAGAAAGCTCAGCACCCAGTTGCAGAGAGCAGGTGTCAGTCCGAGGGTGAGGAGCTTTTCTGAGAGTTTGTGTGGGATGACCGTGTTAAATGCTGAGCTGTAGTCAATAAAGAGCATCCTGACATAGGTGTCCTTGCCCTCCAGGTGTCCTTCTCCTCAAGGTCCTGCACACATCCACTGATGTCACAGTGAGTGATGTTTCGTGTGGCCATAGTGTCTCTTGGTCGGCCAGGGTTGAGGACCTCGAAGCGAGCATAAAACTCATTTAGCTCATCAGGTAGCATGGTGTGGCTGTTTGTAACCGCCCTGCTCGTCTGCTGGTAGTGGGTGATGTGCTGTAGTCCTTGCCACATGCACCGGGAGTCCGTGGTGGTGTAGTAGCCCTCCAGCTTCAATTATCTATCTGTATTTTCTTGGGGAAAAAAAACAATATACTTGTATATGGACGATTCTACCAACATGGTTCAAGCTACAGCTAAAAAACAAAACAAAAAAACTATTAATAAAACAATAAAGAATTCAGATCTTAGATATTTATGAAGACCATGTTTATGATCTGTTTTATTCCAAGGCATAACCTGAGTTGAATAAGATAAACATCATTTATGAAAAACAAATTTAATTTACTTGATGTACTTTTTAAAGATTTTTTTTAATTAAAAGATTTAGCTATTTTTAGTTTCATTTTTAAATAAAAACTACTATGTTATGAGAACACAGTTTTTGTCTGTAGGCGGAGCTTTAGTCTACCCACACCCCTGCATTTTAGAGCAGGAAGTGAGACTTCATCCCTGACCCTCAAGGTCACATGGTGAGCAGTCAAATTCCATTGTTTTAAAGTAAATGTGTCCCAGAGTCAGAACATCAGTGTGTACAGTTAGGAATTGTCACAACCAAAATACAAGTGGCAAAGTTTCAGAAGTGTTATGATTTGTTTCGTTAGTAAGAAAGTGGAATATTCAATCCTTTATTTTAATAGCGTGAACAGATATTAGGTATTGGGTCATTCAAAGCAAAAGGATCTTAGTCTAAAGTCCAAGTCAGTTAAAAGTCTGAAATGTTATTTCAACTCTGACTTCAGTAGAGTAATTCATACATCGATAATGCCTATATCACCCAATCCTAATGACTGAAATAACCATGTTTATGCTGAATTTAAAGTTTTATTAACGTGGGTGTTGATATGGGTTGTTATATGGATTGAATATTAATGAGTGTTTATCCTTAATGTAATGTTGCTATTTAGGTAAGTGGTTGCTCAGCCTATTCATATTTAGGCAGTTTCACTATGCTGGAATTCTTATAGGCTATTTTTCAGCTTGGTCACTACTTTCCTATTCTGGCAGAGTTTTCACAAAATCACTTCAGTATCTGTGCTGCACTGTGTTTTTAAGAACAGCTGGCAGTGTACTCCATGTTCAGACCCATACCAATAATATGCTAATATTTCTGGCCAAAACCCTCTACAGAGAGTTAAAATCCCAAACGGATTGTTTTTGTTTTTACCGTTTATAGCGGCTGTGGGGAATTACATGCGAATGGACAGACAGATTTGTGTAAATAGCGTGTGCTAATAACTTTATTTGGATTGTTTGCTATTTAGCCGTGATATACTTAATTGTTTCTTACAAATAATTTTCTTGCACTTGCCAGACATTGCCTATGTTGCCAAAATGGGTTGGAATATACGGTGAAAGTGTATTTTCCCCTTCTTGATTTTCTCTATTACTTCATATTTGTTACAGGCTTTTAGATCTCTAGACAAAAAACTCAAAAAAATGCAGTTTTGAAATGATTTCACTTATTTAAAGAGCAAATGTCCAAAATGTGGGTTAGCCATTTGAAAAAGTAACTGCATCCTTTTATTAAATCGTAGCAGCAATAACTGCATCCAACATTTCCAGTAATTTCCTATCAGCCTTCTCCATTGTGGTGGAGGAATTTGAGCCGTTTCTTCTTTGCATAACTGCTTTATTATAAATATACTTGCCAGTGTTCAAGCATTAACTGCTTATTTTAAAGACCTGCTAAAGAATCCCAAAGGATTGGGTTCAATTTGGCACCACTCACCTTTGTTTCTTTTCATCCTCTCAAATGCAGAATGTTTCTGTTTTGAATCATTGTCTTGCTACATAATCCAGATGTTTCAACTTCAGCTCATGGACAGAAAAGCAAACTCTCCATAAAAATGATCAGATACAGGGAAAAAAAAATCATGGTTCTCCAAGTAATAGCTAGTAATAGCAAGGCCACAAGGCAGCAAAGCATCCTCACACTTTCATACTACCAGCACCATGCTTCACTGTAGGTAAGATATTCCTATAAACTGTTTGTTTGTTTGGTTTTTTTTGGGTTTTTTTTTGCAAATGTGGGATGAGCATTGATGTTTATATTTGGTTAGCAGTGTTTGCTGCTTTGGTACTCTTCTGTGAATGCCCCTTTATTTGTAGATAATAGCTCTTATAGTGGTTTGGTGATGTCTGAGAAGCTTATAAATGGTTGTGTAACCTTTTCCAGACTGATATCGTTTGGATTTCCTTTTGATCGGGGCCTGTTGTGCTTTGTTGTGATGACATCACGTATGAGCGTAAATTTGAGTATGAGTGAGGTTTGCATTCAACAAGCCTGGCTGCATTCATGCCTGGCTGTGTTCAATCAGATGAATCTCATTATCTGTTAAATCGACCAAAAACAGATAATTTGTTGCTTGAGTAACTAAGGGAGCAATCACGATTTCACTTGGTTGTTTTGCATGTGACAAATTACAGTAATGAAGAAAATCAGGAACAGGGCGAATATTTGTTTACCACACTACAAAATGTGTAGGTGAATCAAACTGTGTATACTTTAGATACAATATAATAAATCAAGCATTTGTTAATCAGGGTATTATTGGTTTACTCTGTTTTACAACATAATCTGTATTTTATGATATATTCATAATTTAACTTATTCAGACATCAGTGATGTGCGATACTGTGTAGAAAACAGAGACCAACCATAATTTGTTTCCTTTCTGAGCATTACAGCCATTAACAGCAGTTATTTTTTCAATCAAAGAAGATATTATTTCACATAAAATTACTCAAAAGCCTAAATATATTTTTTTCAGCATTTAGCCTGTCCACATTTTACCTTTATTAAAGCTTCCATTCTTTTCTAAAGGTTTGCTTTCATTTTCTTAAAGAATCTGCAGGTATATTTTTCCACAAGTTGGCTACATTTGCTACTTTTCACGATTTAAGTTATCCCTCCATTTGTTTAAGTTAAGGTCTGGACTGTGAGGTGGTCAGTCCGTTGTCCTGAGAAAACCAGTGACTTATTTGTTTGATTTGTAAATTGTCTTCTTGTCTGTTTGCCTTTCTCAGTAATGGCTTCTTGATAGCTACACATCCTGTCAGACTCAGATTGTGTTGTTGTCTTCTAACAATGCAAGGACTCACAGGAACTCCTGTGTGGAATTTTTCACATCTCTCTTCTATTAGTCAAAGATGAAAGTACTGTTGATAGGATACAGTTTCGGTGGTCTACCAGGTCTTGCATGATTCTCATTTTCTCTGTATCTTTTAAAAAGTTTTTGAACTCCTCCAGTTGTGGAAATTCTTGTTTTTCACTTTTCCTTTGACTTTCCCTTTTCATGCAACTGCATCATCTTATATATAATATCTGTCTCCTGAAAAATGACTACCTGTTCTTAATGGTTGTTTTGACTGTAAATTGCATAGGTGATCTCTGACTTTTGTGTAGTGCTATGTGTGTTGGGTTTTATTTTGTTGGAGTGAATGTAAGGTGTTGATATGGTGCTGCTGTTGTGCTTAATTAGAGCAGCTGTGGCACACATGGCTCTTGCCAGCTGAAAATCTATAACGCCTAGCGGAACAACACACACATGCACGTGTTATCTACTGTCTTGTGTTTATTTCCGGTATCAGTGCTCCAGGGTAAGCGGCAGCATATTCGGAAATGTGCATGGATGTTAGAGTTTGTGTTTGCAAATAGGGGTGACGTACTGAGGGGTAGTGCTACTTTGTTTTTTGGGGGGTTTTTTTGTTTGTTTGTTGTTTTTTGTTCCCCCCTACTCTCCCTGGTGGCTTACAGTACTGGCATAATATGGCGTCCTCTTTTTCAAATTGTTTTCTTTCTCTCTCTCACACTCTTAAATGGTAGGTACAAATACTATTATTTGCCCAGTAGTACTATGATGAGGTAATTATATAATTTAACAGGCAGTTCAGCTTTGATTAAGAAGCTGAAGCTACTGGGTAGTAAACAGAACTTAAAGGCTTTTGCAATCCAGTTAAGGATGCAGCAGGAACGTAGACTGATACTCCACGGTGAGGAAGCCTGGTGGGATAGTTTCATTTTCTTTTCCTCTGCTTAGCTGGATGTAATGAATTATTTTTCATTCTGCATTGTGTGCATGTTAAACTACCTAAAGAGCTAAGCAGCTTAGCACTTTATTGCTTTCATTTTCTTTCATAATCTGTTTAATTTGAGGTTCTCAGAATGGGCAGGATTCACTAGGCCATGTAGGTGTCACACTGTCCTCACTTCACCCTTTCTTTGCGGATTTGTTGCTTGACCCACACATGCATGTATGCATATGTACATGAGAAAACTGTAATATGGTTTCAATTCTAAACCCTCACCCACATAAATATTGTAGCTGTCAATTAAAACCTTTTAACGTAAGGTCATCCTTTTAGAGAGACCCTATATTTCCAAAAATATTCATTCACCCCTCCAAATCAATGAATTCAGGTGTTCCAACCACTTCCATGGCCACAGGTATATAAAACCAAGCACCTAGGCCTTCAGACTACTTCTACAAACATGAGTGAAAGAATGGGTCGCTCTCAGGAGCTCAGTGAATTCCAGTGTGGTACCGTAATGCCGCCTGTGTGGTCAAGTTACTTTTGGCAATATAATGTACTAGCTTTTGTTTTGAGAGTGATGATATATAAGACAGGGTTCACGTTGTGGAGTTTTTTTGTTTGTTTGTTTGTTTTTTGGGGTTTTTTTTGGGGGGGGAGTATGAAGATGCTTTTTTTCAGTTGTTTATAATGAGAGAGATTTTTTGTTCACTATTTTACGTGACCTGTGTGATTGTCTCCCTTAGGTATGAGTATCAGAACAGTTATACCGGTAAGCCGCGAACAGTGCAAGCATTGCTAACATTAGCCTGCTTAGCTGAGTGACTGATACATGAATATTTTAGCCATGTTTGAAATAAAAGTGAAAACACAGCAGACCCTCGATCACCTCCTGCTGTCTAATCTCTTCTATCTGAAGTATTCCACTTTGTTTTAGTGGACATAAACTTAGGCCCATAGTTCAGGGTTGACCTGAGCCTAACATGGACACCAGATCAACTGTAATGATAGCGTTTTCTCTCGTACCCCCAAAGAAATGACATAAAACACCCAGCTGCATCAGACGACATTGTAGATTCAGGCCTTGTGCACGAAACAAGCCCTGACCGGCAGATACTGCAGTGTGAACGACTGTAATATTTTTCAGATTCCAGCACTGTCTGATGGTAAGACGCTTCAGTGTATGGGATGCATGTATGAGGCCACTGACTTTTGATAAAGCTGTCAACGTCTTATTCAGATTTTCTACTGCACCTCAATTAAGTTTGCGTAGCAGTAACATTGGCAGAATGTAACTGCTGATCCATTAAAGGTGAATCAGAAAATTTGAACAAAAAGCTGACAAATAATTCAGGCGAGATTCATTATTTAGTGCCGTTTTTTGCTGGGACTGCTGGCCTATAGAATGCAATGTTGACATAGGTGTGTCTGTATATTGTTTTGTTTTGGTTTTACTCTTTTGCACAAGAAAAATGTATTTCAGATTAACACTGGTTGTTAAAAATGTTTTTTATTAAAAAATAAAGACATCCCAGAAATATAAATTCAAAAAATGACAAAAACAGGTTTAATAATGCACCTGAAATTTGAATATATAAATGTGTGACATCCCTGAACTAGGGATGTGCATGAGTATGAGTATTTGTGAGTAAGTTTGTATATTATACTTTGCTATTCCGAAACCCGAGTGGCTTAACATGAACACGTTGCCAAGAACTCATTGTGAAGGACATGACTAAGAAGCAGCTGCAGCATCATCGCTAACTGCTCTAGCTGAAGCAGTGGAAATCTATTTCTCTGACCAACTGATATGTTGCCACATCATCCAATAAGGAGAAAATACCTTGTGTAGAAGACGACGAGTTGTCATCAGGATCTGGTGTTGTACGCATTTACAGATTTAGCTCAAATCTGAAAAGACAGCCTTCATTCCTCCATTACTATTACCATTACCAGCTGTGATGCTATTGTTGTTACAACAAACAGTTAAGACACACAGCCACAAGCAACCTGAACCTGAAAAAAAAACTCATGTTTTTCTGCCTTTATATAAAACCGCCAATGTTTAAGCTGCCCTACTTTAAAAACACATTTCTCAGTCAGTCCAGTCATGTAGCAGGTACAGTAAGTGTGAGTAATTTGTGCTAGCAATAAAAAAAATTGATTTAATATTATTAAATGAAAGCATAATACAAGTATGTGGATTTTTTTTTTTTTTTGGTCAGAAAAATGTTTAGCTTTCTTCTCACAAGGTAACTATGCCAGATATGTCACTCGCTGCAGTCTAATAAAAACGTATCTCTCTGTGTGAGTAGTGTCAGCGGAGAACCTGGAGAAGAGTCTGAGGCAGATGGAGAAGCAGCTGCTGCAGCTGGAGAAAGATCTAGACACCTTCAGCTCCCCCAACGACCAGCAAGACCTGTTCCACAGCAAGATGGCTATATCCTTTGCCCTGTACACACACTCTCTGCTCTCATTCAGAAGAGAACTCTTCTGCTCTTGTTCCAAAAATGTGTTCCAAAAAAAACACACACACACACACACTTGCGTACATTGCAACACACTTACTCACACTGTTAGATCAGAGTACAGATCAGTGTGTAAGACAGCTAGTGTGTGCATTTTAATTATTCACGACGAGTGTCAGCAGGCCACGCTTCAGGCTTCAGGCAGGTGTCTGTTCAATAATGGAGTTTCACTCTGCATTTCCACCCTCCATCCATCCACAGCTGTCTGTCTATCTTCCTGCCAGTCTGTTCATTCTCTCTGTTCTGTCTGCTGTCCTGCTCCAGCACTTTTGATTTCTTCTTTCCTGAAGTTTGAAGACTTTTGGCAACACAATTTGTATCCATCTTTTTTTTCTTTTTTTTTAGTTTGTTTTTGTGTAATGTAGTCATACCACTATTACTACTTCTACTACTATTTCCTCTACTACTACTACTACTACTACCGTTAATAATAATAATAATAATAATGTTTTTTTTTTGTTTATACTAATGGTGTACATCTCTCACTTCTTATTTGATTACAATTCAGTGCATCTTGAGTCTCAGATTTCAGCACTTTGATTCAACCATTTTAAAAATACACTCAATACACTAACTTGGCTGAAGGAACTACAGCATAATGGAACAGGGGCGATACACAGGGTGACATATAAGCCTTATTTATTTGTTTTATTATTATTATTGTAATTAGTCCCCGGAATGTGGTCTAGGTAGGGCAATAATATGATGTAATCTGATAGCAGCAATGATTGACAAGTATGTCAATGGCAGTGCTTCAAAGATGATAATCCATGTTGGGAAAAGAGCTGACAGGGAATTAGAGAGCAAAATTAAATTTTAAACAGCTTGGTAAATAATATAAAATATATGTATATGTTAAGTATATAAATGTTTTTAATTGTAAAAACAGTTGATTATTATAGATCACTAATAAGCAATTAGATTTAGTGAAACATTGTAAACAATAAGATTTAAAATGTACCATTACTTTTGCAGGGTCTCACAGATGCATGTTTGCAGTTATAACTTTCAAAAAGAGAGCTGAAATAGTTCTCAGAAATCGTTGAGTTCCTCAGTTATATTATTTAATATGTGATATTCATTAAATCAGATGTAAAAATGCATATAAGCTAAAGCTAGCATAGGAGACAGATTTAGATGTAGAAATAGGTGTATTTGCCTGTTTTCTGGGGTGGTCTGGAAGGGGGTTATTATCAGTAAAGTATCAAGTATCAAAAATATCAAGAAAGGATTCTATATATTTTTTAAATGTTACACAGGCCTACCAAGAATATTAATTTAGATGAAAAATATAATGTAATTAATTTCTTCAATAAATTGTAACAAATTCTAACATGGGAAATCAGTGTAAACCCTGAGCCAGTATTTTATCTTTTAAAAAGGACAGTACATTTTCTTATTTGTCCTTAAACAAACTGCTTCTTTCAAAGTTTGTGGTCGTAGGACTAAAAAGCACAGCTTGGTGTAGAGCTTATCCTCTGATGCTGAATATATCCAGACAATAGTGTGGTATTTGAGAGTTAGTGAATAGTCAGAACTATAGCCTCTGCTGCGCTTCACCCTGGCTCCTTCCCCCTTCCCACCTCTCTGACCTGAACTGGACTGCAGGCTGTCTGGGGAGGTCATTATCCTACTGGCCAAGGGTACACTGCATGGTCTCTCCGAGTGCATGCATGTGTGTATGTGTGTGTGATTGATGTGCTGATGGTATTTCCCTGTTGCAGTGTTGATGCCCTTAGAGCTTGCATTCTCCTTTCTCTTCCTCTCTTGCTTGCACTTTTGCTTGTTCTTCTGTCTCTTTCTTTTTCTTCTCTGTTGTTGTCACACTACCTTGCTCACGTCCATTTCGTCTTCCACTATTGTGGCCTCACTAAAAAGGCAAAGGAAAGGACTTAAAAGAGGTGGTCTTAACACCCTTCATCTCACTTGAGAGGATGACCTCACAGTAAAATTAGACATTTTTTTCTTTCTCTCCTTTAGAACATTCATTTTCACATTTTCATGTCTCATTTCAGTCTCATTTGGAGCAGTTTTAAAACTAATGTGTGTGTCAATCACAGTTCCACTAGTTGTCCAGCTCATGCCTCAACCCATTACAGAACAGATCAGCACTCTGTCCTGACAGACTGTGTGCGCATATATCTGTATGCATCTGAGGCTGCCTACAGATCATAAGCATTCTGTTGATTTGCTTACAGCGAGGTTAGACCAGATATTTTAAATCATAACTCAAAATTAGGGACGTATGCAATGTATTCACAGAGTTGGGAAGTAACAGAATACAGCCCAATTTTAAAGAGTTGGTACATTACGTGAAATGCAAATAAAAACAGAGAGCAGTGATTTAAAAGAAGTCTATGTTGACCTGTATTTACACAAAAAAGTACAAATATATTTAATAGTCTATCATTATTGTCAACAAGTTCATTGTTGTTTTTTTTCTAAATATGCGCTCATTCTGAAGTAATGCCTGCAACACGACCAAAAAAGTTGTAATATTTAAAAAAGATGTTCAATCATGTCTGAGTAAAAAGGGACATGTACATGAAAAGGCCTAGTCCTTTATAAGCAAGAATGGCTTGAGGTTTGCCACTTTGCAAAAAAACAGTTGTGTCCTAATTCAGGGACTGCATCCTTCAACCTTCGAAGGATGTGGTGTACAGAGGCATGTCTATCGAAGGCTGTGTAGACCCGTGAAGGCTGAATCATCTGCATCACAGCACCGCTGTTCCCGCGTTTACCGCAACATTACGAAACAAGCTTCTGAGAAGTGTTTTTTTTTTTCTTTAAAGATGGAGCCAGATTTTGGTTGATATTAGCTTTTATTTTTTTTGCTTATTAGAGCTGGAGATGCTTCTGTCTGCTCCTTGTTCCTATGTTTTTACATTTGTATCGACTAGTGTATTAAACCCAATACCTTCATTTAAAAGTGTACTCCTCAGCCACCGTTCGCTCCTTTGCTGATGCCACCATGTTCTGATGTCCTCATCAGCACGCAGTGAACCACCCTTTGGATCCTTCGTTGCCATGGAAAAAAGGGGCACATTTGTCATTCGCATTTAAAGGAGCCTTCGAAATGGGATAGTCTAGTTGCACCACTGTAACACAGTTGGCCTTCATATGTGGTCTCCGAAGGATGCAGCCCCTGAATTGGGACACAGCTAATGTGTCAATAAAAGATACAAAAAATTGTAGTATATAGGTCTGTTAAGTATCTTCCTAGATTTGTGCATCCAGGGCAAGAACCATTTTAGAAATCTTTATTTTTAGCTTGAGAATAGGTAAAAGTGTCTGTTGCAAAGTGATTTTGTCACTCATCATCTGAAGGAAGCCACCAAGTCCAGTAAGTGTTCTGACTTGCTTTTAGTTCAGTCTCTCACTGACCTGAGATCTCATTTCGACCTGCTGGTGGAGTACATGTATTTCAGATATGAGCTGGAATGTAACTGGATAAAGGCTACATGAGGTGCATGTGGTGAGTGTCTTGTACTGCAATGAGGAAGGATGCACATCTTGTCAGTTTGTGAGTGAGTGAGTGGGTGAGAGAGGCGTGTGTGCTTTGAGCAGAGCTTGGCAGGTGGTGAGTGTTCAGGGCTGAGTGTGTGGGTGTGTTTGAGTGTCCATGTCAGTGTCGGGGTGATATAAGCAGAGCTCCTCAGGTTTTCAGGGTAGGAATGTGTGAGTTTTAGTGTGCGCAGGTGTGCTGGGGTGAAACAGTTGGTATGCGTGGCTCTAGAAGAAGCAGTATGTGTTGTAAATGTGTGCTTGATGACTGGTCACTATATATAAACCCCACTAATGAGCAGAGAATGGCTGCTGCTGACAGGTCACTTGCTCCACTTTCCTTCTCTTACCTTCTATTTCTAGAGATATTATTCCCCTTATACGCAGACTTTGTCCAAAACGATGATCCTATTCACAATGTAGTGCATTATTTTGGGAGTCTGCCATTTTGTAGCAGTGTCTGAAAACATAGTGGAGAATATCCAGTAATACTTGAGTGGGATTCGATTTACCTGTAGTGGACACATAACATAACATAAAATATAACATTGCTATACTTAAAGATGTTTCCTTGATATGCGATATGTAACATATTTACTTTTTTTGTGTTTGAAGTAGGAGCAGATACACTGTGCCAGCAAAACAGTAGTGGCATATTTTTGAAAACTGCTATTCCTACATCCATTTAAACATGGTCAATTATGCTTTTAGTTATGATGTAAATGGGATTTGAACTCACAAACAAGACAAAACAGGGTGAAACCTTAAACCAGGCACACACAATTTGTAGCCTGATTTTGCACCAGTTTGATCCTCCTGAGAAATTTTCACAATCAGAATTTTGCAGTTCGGAGTTTGATCAGAAGTGATTCCAAACCAGAATAGGGTGGCACTTCATGCACTCTGTAGTGCAAGATGTTCAGAGATTTTACTGAACCAATGTTATAGGCAATAGCCAATGACAGAGCTGAAAGACAGAAAATAAGACAAAGAGGCATGTATGCATACTATATGCACAGCAGACCACAGAGATGAAGGAATTGTATATTGAATTTTGGCAAATCCAGCAGTTGCTTTAGAATGTTTATAATGTATTGAGCAGAACTTCAAGACACTTACTTTAAAATTTTAAGTCAGTTTGTAGTAAAACTGTTCACCTATTATATTTATTATTATTATTGTATTTTTGCTATACTTCTTGTGCATAAAAGCATACACAGGTCCAGGACATTCTCAGCTTTTTTGGGTTATGATGAAATTTGGGATTTTGAGTGCCTTAACTGATGTTAAGTGTAATGCATTTTCTTCTGCTAACATATCATTGAAATGTAATTTATCCTGATAACACATCATATCACTTACCCCTACATTGAGTTATTGTAACCTAAATTAATTTAATCCAGGGCATATCTGCAGTGTTCATAGTTATTATAGTGCGAATCACCTTCTGTACACACTGAATCGGAGCTGCATCTGTAGTAGTAGTCATGTTTCAGCTGATTTCACAATAATGTAATAACAAAATCTGCTAGTAGACACAGCCGTGTGCCATGTTGTTATTGTTATTGAGTATGGCTCCTGTTGTGTGGACATCCAGGCTTTGACATTTTGATCCATAATGTGGTCATTTGGGGAAGATATGCACACACTTTGTTCCGGTACAAATGGACCAGGCAAATGTTGCTGATGAACATGTTCTGCTAAATATCCAGCTTGATTGATGTTTTACTATCACACAATGCACTGCAGTGAATAGTGTACAAGTAGTACACTCTAGAAGACACAGAACATCTGCAAAAAACTCTCTCTCTGGCTCTCTGCATGACTTTGCCAATACCAGCTTGAGCTGTAGCTCAGTCCACGTTCCCCACATGACTTTGTATTTCCATTGACATCATCTCTACCCTCCCATTTAGATAATCTTTTTCTGTTTTAGAATTAATCAAGTTTTTCAAATACAAACACATGCCCACACTCTTTCATTAAGTAGGTGATTCCCTGGTGTTCTTCCTGTATCTGTGCTGTAGGCTGTAGAGGTGTGCGCAGATGTTTGTAAACGAAGAACACCCTCTAGATACTGGTGTGTTTGGTGAAGGCCGCCCGCCCCTCATTTCTTTTCAGTGAATAAGCCATGGTCCACACCATTGGACTGATTTGTGTCCAATGGATCGTATATAAAGTTTAGACTGTTCAGTTTCTATTTGGCCACTCAGACACAACTTGTGCTATTTCTGATAATTGATCCTTAAACCTGATAACTCAATATCCAATAATGTCCAATAATCAATTTTCCAGCCCTCTAAATAAGCGTTCAGAGGAAAATTCATGATGTTTTACAGTATATTTCTAAAGATATTGGGCCTTTTTTACCAATTTTATGCAGTTTTCAAGATTTTTATTTGGTATTCTTATTTGGTATTTGTTTTTAGATATGAGCAGAATCTATACACACTTAATAGCACAAACGTGCACACAGTTCTAAAATTTTAGAAAAAACTTGAAGATATTAGTAAATCATTTTATTGTAGAACCTATATTCAGGCCCCCCTCACCTACCACAAGTCTACTCGGAGTCGCTTAGCCTCACAGCTTTCTAAAGAGATATTAACAAATTTTTTATTTTACCACCACTCAATCAACATATCAGTATATGTTGCTGCAATGTTGCATATATTGCTGTTGATGTAAATAAACTGAGCCCCATTGGTGCTGAGAGACATTTGTGTACATTCAAAATACTTGAGGTTGACTGCCTATACCACTGGTTCAGCTGCTGAAAAGTTATAAAAATAATTGTTTCTATTTGTTGTTTTTTCCCTCAGTTTCCCTCATCAAAGTGGCTTTGATGACTAAGAAAATGTTTTCTCAACCACATGGAGCAGTACCTTCTGACACTAAAAATGTGACTGTTCCCCTTTATCAGTCTGTATTAGCATAATTGACTGTGTTGCATTGGCTTACTTGTTTGCTTGCTTGATTGTAAGTGAGAGAGAGCCACAGCCATGCAGACCGCGGGTCTATATGTGGCACTGACGCTTTTCACAAGGATTGGCTGGTGTGGTGGCCGAGTCAAACTGACTAGCACTCGATTCACCCTGCAGCCAACACTCACACCCACGAGAAACACACAGCAGAACACATATACACACAGCATGCTATCACCAACACCCACACACCCTCTTAAACACTTAGCTGTAGCATCTCACATACACAGACATCCAAACACACAGTAAGTTTTATGTTGTGATAAGTTGAAAGAGAGGGTTGTGCAAGGCCACAGCACCAAACAGGATTACTATTTAAGACAACATCAAAGTCGGGGGATATTAGCAGTGACACTTAAAGAAAAGAAAAAAAAACTCAATCTTTTCACAGGCATTCCTGACCTCACAGCTAGGATTAGACCCAGTCTCTCTCACTTTCATGTTAGAGTAAGAGGGGAAGAGAGAGTTTGAAAGAGAGTGCAAAAATAAGTGTTTGAAAATATATCTAACAGTACGTCTCATATCAAAGATTTAGATAACTTATGATGGGTTTATTTACAGATTCACAGCATCGTACAAGCTTTCCTGAGTAATATTTTCTATGGCAAGAGTTTTGACTGGTCTTCTTCATCCTTCCATTTGCTTTATTGTTTAACTTTATGTATGTACATAAGTGCCAACACTATAAAATGTGTGCAGTTATTGCTCTGACAGCACGTATAAGAAAATCTCATAGCAAGGTTGCGCGCGCACATACACACATACTTTTACATTACAAAGCGTCTCTTTAAGTGGATCCGATGCAACAGTTTGTCAATATTGCATATGACTTAAGGCGTGAGTGGTTTATATGCAAAGCTGAAGCCACTAATTGTAGGCAGTTTAATAACTCTGATGTATGATCTACTGAATACTAAGGGGATACGCATTTATCATACACATGCGCTAGTGTGTGCATGCAGGTGTGTCCTTAGTGCAGGGCAGATTAAAAGTGCTTAAAGTTCACCCCTCTGGTTCTCTGTGCTCTGACCAGCAACCCAGAGTAAACCACACCCATATATATACAATATGTATACTTGTGCAAATTTCAGAGACCATGTTTCATTTATTTCCTGTCTAAACAGTCATTAAGTACAAATTGTTAATTATTCAGGATAGCACTGAAGAGAAGCAGAAAGATAAGTGGGGAAAAAAACAGGAATTTCCAAAACTGTTGAGTTAAAAAAATTATTAAAAAGTACAAAGAAATTGGGACTCCTAACAACTGGTTGACCACCAAAACTGTTGCCATCAGATAAACAGTACTTAAAGGAGATAATAAACCTCTGCTCTTGCTTTAAATATGAAAAAATCCACAGGTGTTTCTGTACATCCTTCCAGTGTGAGAAGACAACTCAGAGCTATGAGTCTGAAAGGATTTGTAGCTGTCAAGAAGCCATTACTGAAAAAAATGAAATAGAAAAATAAGAAAATTAAACTTGCAAAGAGAGAAGCTGCTTGTGATTTCAAAACAATCGACTGTCCACCCCAGACCTCAGCATCATTAAATATGGGGATTACTGGGATCATGAGATGCAGAAAATGCAGCCAACTTCTGAGACTGAACTTTAAAGGTGTCTAAAAGTGTCCTTGTAGATTTCTAAATGAACTGATAGCAAGTCCCCTGAAAAGAATTTAAGCTGGAATAAAGGTGGTACTGAAGAACATTCTAATATTCAAAATAGCTGGCTCTTAAAGGCTGTTACCTGGAACTTCAAATCAAGTCAAGGGGCTTTTATTATCATTCCATCTATGTACAAGTACACAGTGGAGTGAAATAATCCATAACGCAGTGCAACATGAAACAGAATGACTAGTACAAAGTGCAACGTGCAGAGCAAGTGTGCAAAATAATTGACTAGAGACAATACAATAAATACAGTAAATTAAACCGACATTAGACACAGTAAACAGACAGGACAGTGCAGCATCGGCACAACACTCATTTCTGAGCGTGAGGTAGGGTTGTGAAATAAGATGCAAAGATTGTATAACATGCTGTGATGTGTGAGTAAATGCAACCAGCTAACATACGTGAGCGCAGCAGTTCCTGAGGTATGATATACACAGTACTTGAGTAAACAAAGTGTGTACACTGTATTAGCAGCAAAGTTCCAGATAGTGCAAAAGAGAAGTGTGATTGCTTGCAGAACAACGCTGTTGCAGAGTCTGGCAGTGATAGCACAGATGCTCCAGTACCTTCTGCCAGATGGCAGCAGTGGAAAAGGTCTGTGTGAGGGATGGATGGTGTTGTCCACAATGCTGGTGGCTTTGCGGATGCGGCATGTGGTGTAGATGTCCATGATGGAGGGGAGAGAGACCCCGATGATCTTCTCAGCTGTCCTCACTATACGCTGTTGGGTTTTGCTGTTGTAGGCAGTGCAATTACCAAACCAGGCGATGATGCAGCTGCTCAGGATGCTCACCACAGTCCCCTTGTAGAACATGGAGAGGATGAGAGGGATGGGAGATGGGCCTTCTTCACTCTCTGCAGGAAGTAGAGGTGCTGCTGGGCTCTCTTGGCTGTGGAGTTGGCGTTGAGGGACCAGGCGAGGTTCTCTGTGATGTGGACACTGAGGAACTTTATGCTCCTGACAATTTCCACAGCAGAGCCAGTGATGTTCAGTGGGGGGTGGACACCTCTTCAACCATCTCTTTAGTTTTGTCCACATTCAGAGACAGGTTGTTGGTTCTGCACCAGCCCGTTAGCCACTGCACCTCCTCTCTATATGCTGACTCATCATTCTTGCTGGTCAGATCCATCACAGTTGTTGGAGTTGCACTTTGCAGTACAGTCATGAGTCAGTAGAGTGAACAGCAGAGTCAGTAGAGTAAAGCAGCAGGCCATCATTATTGTAGGTCATCATTCTCACCAAAATGTAATTATTTATTTATTTATTAATTTATTCATTCATTTTTACTGTAGTTTTTGAGACGCACTGCAAGGGAAATGTAGACCAAAGTGTTTGTTGTATGTCCAGTATGTCATCTGCTGTGTTTGCATTGTAGTACATATTGTATACTGAAGATGCTGACAATACACAGCTCTGTTCTTCTGCACTTGATTGAGCTTCATGCTCAGTTTTATATTTGTTCTTTCATTCTACACTCTTTCAAAACTGTACATCCTTTAGATGTAGGGCAAAGCTAATTGGAAATATACATTTTGCTCCCTGACATTTCTTCTACTATTGAGTCAGGCAAAGATTTTTCCCTTCCTGTGTGTCTTTTCTGTTTTATCTCTCTTTTTTTCCCCCACTGGCCATTGATTTCTCTTCCTTTGTCCCTTTATGTGGATGGCTACCTATTCGCTCGCTATTGTGAGAGGGGAAACTTTGATCTTCTTCAAAGATTTTTTTTGTCCACCTCTCTTCCCAAGCCAAGGCGGTGTTTTCATCATACTCTTTTGGAGTTAATAAACCGCGTGTGGATGTGTGTGTGCATGTGTGCATGCATGTGTGTGCTTGTGTCTCTGCACGAGGTCAATTGCCTTTCAAACTTGTCTAATAGGGCTTAATAAGTGATCTAAGTGGCCGTGGAGCAGTGAAATGTAGCAGGCTAAAAGGAACATTGCTATAAATGAATACGGCATGTTAGCAATGTGTTAAGCGAAGCTTTACAACTTGGTGTAATTTATGTCCGCATAAAGTTGACTTGGGTCATGAACACACTTTCTGGTGAGTTTGCTTCAAACCCTGGCCATTTCATTTGTAACATCCTTAATTATGTTTGTGCTGAGAGAAATGCGAATGTGACTCCCGTGACCTGCATGTGGTCACAAACCTGGTATGAATTATGGCTTTCTCTGAAGGTTTCCTCATTCATACACACGCAGGCTCATGTTCACGGTACAGAGTTTTAATTGGATATAAAAGTTTGCGAACACATTATGTCTGTATGAAAACAAGAGTTATTAGGGCCTTTTTTTCCCTCTGCTTCTCAGTTTCCCAGAATTTGCATATCATCATGATATCATATAGTCGGCCAAATTGCTAACATGGAAGAACTGGTGGAACTGATGGCGTTCTATCTGTAGGGGTGCTAGTACATCAGATTATAATGATGAATGCCTGAGATATTTCATTTCCCAGGTAATTGCCATCATTCCTGCAATTCATAAAGAGTCGTTTATGAATTTTTCACTCTAGCATTCCATCACTGGTGCATTGCTGTTGGAGCAGTAATTTATAAAGCATTATCTTTTCACACGAACAAAAGTCCATTTAAATCCTTAACTGCAGTGCCTCACAGCTTCTCCATGCAGGGAAGGGAGCAGTACCAGAAGCTGGTTATCATGCATGGAAACATGGGCACGCTGTACCAGAACATGGTCGAGTTCTTCGCCATCGATCCTAAGAAGACCTCAGTGGAGGAGCTGTTCACAGACATCAGCAACTTCAGAGCCATGTTCGTGGTATGGGATCTAACTTTATAGTTTTGTTTCTGTGCTATGGCTGACTTGCTGTTCTTTTATTTTCTCATGAAATGTCTGGGCCAGGTCCAGTGTTCTCCCTTAGCCTATTCCAGCACAAACCCGCTCACAAAAAGTACTTTCACAAGAAACATGCAGGCCAATAAATCAGTGTTTACCAACTCGGTGCACAATCTGTCTGACTGCAGAGCTTATCTCCAATGCAAATCTAACACACCTGAATCAGCTAATCAGGTTTTGCAGGGTTGCAAGTCTATTTAAATGTTTGCTACCCATTCGAATGCTTGAGGACACTTTGCCTTCCTTAAAAATTCTTAATTCTGAAATTTAATAACAGAAGTTTTAACTAAGAACGCCATTAAACGGGAGTGGTAGATCATTTTAGTGCATTGGAGCTCAATCTTTGTCTGTCATCACTTGGCAGCTAAGTATCAACAACTAGGAAACAAAATCAGCTAGTTTGATCACTTTAGACTTTTTCTTTAATAGTTACATGCAAGAAACAAAAAAGTTAACTGTTAATCATTTATTTATATGCCCTAAAAATGCCATGATCTTGATCGGTACATGAAAGTGTCTTTTTTTTGTATGAAAGTAGCTTTTCCTAAATAATGATTTGATGACAATTTTTACATATATTATTCCAAAGCAACAAAGAAACTTATTTGTATTAAAACATTATGAAAAGTTGGCTGTCTCTGAAGCAGTCGTGGACTGTAAGTAAGTAAATGTAATTCGTTACTGTACTTAAGTAATTTTATCATGTATCTGTACTTTAAGTATGTCCATTTTGGGTGACTTTTTACTTTCACTCCACTACATTTCAAAGTCTAATATCTGACTTTTTACTCCACTACACTTTGAGAAATCTGTCGTTCCTTTTGTTTTTTGTGTGTATAAAAACGTAATATGTCAAAACAAAGAAGTGCAAAGCAAGAACACCAATCAGGGCACAGCGGTCACTTTGTTCTGAGCTTGTTTTGACCTGTTGGTCATACCGACCCAGTGCAGCACACGGTTCAACGTCAGCGCAGCAGTGTAAACATTTGGGAGCACATAATCTACCTAAATGATGAACTAACCTAAATTTGTGTAAATAGACCACAATATAGAAATATGTACACATGTGCAGTCGTGACTGGCACGTTTCTTTTTTTCTGAATTCATACAAACACTTTCATTTTATAGTAAATTAGTTTGGGCTGGTTTATGTTTATGAACAGAGCCCTACAGATCAATATAGTAAAGGAAACTTATTTGTGATCCTGAGTTTAAAGACAGCTTTTATTCAACTTGTAACTAATTTACAAAGTAATCTTAAACTGGAACTTTGCTTGTGTATAAAAAGTGATTTCAGAGCCACTCAGTTCTCAATGATAGAAACTGTTTACCTTCAGTGTTTTGTCCTTATAATCATTTTAATAGACGTCAGCGTCACTAATTAATGACATTCCAAGAAACACACTGGAGTATTTTCACCTAAAATGAGTTCATGAAGCAAGTCTTATTCCAAAAATAATAATAGGACATCAGCTTCATAATTAATCTTTTAGTACTTTTACTTTTGATACTTAAGTACATTTGAAGGCAAATACTTTTGTACTTTTACTCAAGTTGTGGTCTAGAGTAAGGACTTCTACTTTTACTGGAGTAATATTTTACCTTGGGTATCTCTACTTTAACTCAAGTACATGATTTGTGGACTTCGTCCACCTCTGCTCTGAAGTTTTGACATGTACGACGCCAATTCCAATGAAGTTGGGACGTTGTGTAAAACAAATAAAAACAGAACACGATGACTTGCAAATCCTTTTCAACCTATATTCAATTGAATACACTACAAAGACAAGATATTTAATGTTCAAACAGATAAACTTCATTGTTTATTGCAAATATTCACTCATTTTGAGTTTGATGCCTGCAACACATACAAAGAAGTTGGGACAGGGGCAAAAAAAGACTGGGGAAGTTGAGGAATGCTTAAAAAACACCTGTTTGGAACATTCCACAGGTGAACAGGTTAATTGCAAACAGGTGAGTGTCATGATTGGGTATAAAGGGAGCATCCCTGAAAGGCTCAGTCGTTCACAAGCAAGGATGGGGTGAGGTTCACCACTTTGTGAATAACTGCGTGAGCAAATAGTCCAATAGTTTAAGAACAACGTTTCACAACATGCAATTGCAAGGAATTTAGGGATTTCATCATCTACACTCCATAATATCATCAAAAGATTCAGAGAATCTGGAGAAATCTCTGCAAGTAAACAGCAAAGCAGAAAACCAACATTGAATGCCCGTGACCTTCAATCCTTCAGGCAGCACTGCATTAAAAACCAACATCATTCTGTAACGGATATTACCACATGGGCTCAGGAACATTTCAGAAAAACGCTGTCAGTGAACACCGATTGTCGCTCCATCTACAAGTGCAAGTTAAAACTCTGCCATGCAAAGCGAAAGCCAGATATCAACAACACCCAGAAACGCCGCTGGCTTCTCTGGGCCCGAGCTCATCTGAGATGGACTGATGTAAAGTGGAAAAGTGTCCTGTGGTCTGACGAGTCCACATTTCAAATTGTTTTTGGAAATCATGGACGTCGTGTCCTCTGGGCAGGAAAAGCGCTGTCCGGATTGTTATCAGCGCGAAGTTCAAAAGCCAATATCTCTGATGGTATGGGGGTGTGTTAGTGCCCATGGCATGGGTAACCTGCACATCTGTGAAGGCACCATTAATGCTGAAAGGTACATACAGGTTTTGGAGCAACATATGCTGCCATCCATGCAACGTCTTTTTCAGGGACGTCCCGTTATTTCAGCAAGACAATGCCAAGCCACATTCTGCACGTGTTACAACAGCGTGGCTTCGTAGTAAAAGAGTGCGGGTACTAGACTGACCTGCCTGCAGTCCAGACCTGTCTGCCATTGAAAATGTGTGGCGCATTATGAAGCACAAAATACAACAACGGAGACCCCGGACTGCTGAGCAACTGAAGTTGTACATCAGTAAGAATGGGAAAGAATTCCACCTACAAAGCTTCAACAATTAGTGTCCCCAGTCGCCTTATTGAGCGTTGTTAAAAGGAAAGGTGATGTAACACACTGGTAAACATGCCTCTGTCCCAACTTCTTTGGAACATGTTGCAGGCATCAAATTCAAAATGAGTGAATATTTGCAAAAAACAATAAAGTTTATCTGTTTGAGCATTAAATATCTTGTCTTCTTGTATTCAATCGAATATATGTTGCAAATCGTCATATTCTGTTTTTATGTATGTTTTACACAATGTCCCAACTTCATTGGAATTGGGGTTGTAGCTTGGAGACAGAAATAGGGTTGAGGACCATCAGCTTACACTGGCTCCTACACTTGTTACGCAGTTTATTAGAAACATATATCAATCCAATCTTAGCCACTTTATGAGGTCCTTCTATCTTGTAGGTCCACTATATAAGTGTACAATTGCAAACTATTACTATGCACAGAGTGTCAGCCATCCTCTGCCCCATTCATCCTTGGTCAGTTTCTGACCACAGGACCACTGTTGACCAGGTATTTGTGTGGTGGACAATTCCTGACACAGGAGTGACATGACATGATAGGTCATGCATTATGATAAGAGTGTATCAGAGACAGTTTGCTGGAGTTGTTACATGGCAACGCTCTGCAAGGTTGAGAGTGGCCCATCATCTTAAAAACAAAAATAATAATAATAATAATTATTATTATTATAAATCCGCCATAGAGTGGCTGGTCAGAAATTGACTACTGATGATGGATTGGCTGTCGTCTTTAACTGTGCAGCAGCAAAGTAGAACTTTCTAATAAAGCATGTATGATCGGTCAACAGATGGACGGTATAGATGTAGCCACATAAAAACTTTCTGAAATGTACAATTTTTGTTTAAGCAGAATGCAAACAGAACTGAACCAGATACAGTCAGATGTCTTCATATTTGTCTGCTCCCTCAGAAACAAACTGGAAAAGTTACTCAAACAGGAGATGAGGGACTGCCATGTTTTCATTTTAATTGAAATATGACTGAAACATCCCTAACTTAGCCATTTAACTAAACAGGCTAACCATAGAATATTTGGCAGTCTTTGTACATTGCATTATCTCCCTGTGTTTGTAACATGCTGATAAACCACATATCTTATGAAGAATTTCAACCAGAACCAGTATATCACCCTTTATTATTGCAAATGAAATTGTGTTCCTTTTGCACAAGCCTCACGCTGACCCAAACCAAAGGCAATTTCCCCTCTTTCTCCCTCTGGGCTGATGTGGCCAGAGTTTGTGCAACGAGCAGTATGTGTGCAGTGCTGGACTGGGGGGCAGAGATAATGCCGCTAATTAGCAGCACGACAGCACTCTTCAGCGCTAGACTGACGGCTCAACACACAAACCACCAAAATGGATTTCACACTCCTGCGCCTTTTGTCTTTTATTCACTACAACTGATGTGGTGTGTGCGTGCACATTTGTCTCTCTGAGTATGTCCCTGCGTGTGTGTCTCTAAGTGTGTGTGCGTGTTTGCATGTGCGCTCTCACACACTGCTCTCATTCCTATTCTGCCTGTTACAGCGTAGTAATCTGACGAAAGAGGCGCAGGCTGTCTGCTTTATGAAATGCCATTTGAAATGCAAAGTTATTTTCCACTTGGCTGCGGCGATGATGAGACGAATCTCATTGCTTTTATTATTTTAAATGATTTCTTGATGGAAATTCAGAAATTTGGGGAACAGGCTGACGACAGGCCTTCCATCAGATGCATGATAATGCACTCCTGTGGTGCACCACTTAAAGCAGCCCCCACTGAAACCACTACTTTGCTCATCTGTGGTGCAATTGTAGCAGTGATACTGCATCATAACTGTGTTTTATTGGGTTGAAGAGAGTATTCACTTGAGAGGAACATGCAGGATCTTTGAGGTCTTCAGTGCATAATCTATAAGAGTCTCAAAGTTTTGGTTTATTTTTATTTAATATCAGACTCATCAAGAGTTTGTCGCCATTTTTGTAATTTTGTGTTTATTAAAGTGAAGCACTTGTAGTGTCCAGTAGTGCTGTGACTCAGAACTTGATACATGAACCCAGCAATCTGCACATTGCGAATGCCCAGCATCCAGCTAGAACAACTGCTTACAATAAACGCAGAAAACTGTTCACATATGCACGTGCTAATGGACAATTGGAATGGAACTGAGAAAATCATGGTGGTTGTGGGCAGCTTACATGTTTACAGAGTTACATGTTTAGTGCAGAAATAATGTGGTGACTTGACAAAATTGCAAGCTTTTTTATCCGGTGGTATTTAGGTAGATATAGACAAGCAAGCTCCCATTGCTTAGGACTTTATGAGCTGGACTTACATATCAGATTAAATACTAACAATAATTAGAAACTAACAGTTCAAATCAATTGTTTCGATTTATAATGGGTTGGGTTGATTTTGTAAAGAATAAAAGTAATTCTAGGCCTACTTGAGGTCCTAGATACGTCACTGACTATGATTACCAGTGCTTATATAACCAGGTTTTGGTTAGTTGTTAGAAATGGCAAACAAAGGCAGCAGTTCTATGCCAGGACTCTTTACTCTGAGTCACTATAAAACAGATACAAGGTAAAATATGTTAATATATGTTACAAACTTCAAGGAACTATGTAGGTACAAGGTACTATGTTGTTTTGTGTTTGATTCTGTTTGTCAGTGCAGTTTAGTTAGTTCCCATCATGTTACTCAAAATAATTATCTATTACTTTGGAATTTTGAACTCATACAAATTGGCATTAGAAATTAGCGTTATCATAGAGGCCTCATTATTGACCTGAAAATCTTAAATCTAAAATTTTCACTTTTGGAAGAATGGCAGACTGTGGCAGTTTTTAGTGACATTTTTCCCAATTGACTGCAGTCACCGGTACCTTAGTATAACAATGATTACACCGTGGTTGCCACCTCATTATTAGTTACATTTGTAAATGATAAATCATAAAGACAACTCTTTACTTCAGGTTGTCATCTCTGAGAACAGCCTGTCTCTTTGGCTTAGTTTCAGCCGTTTGAGCCTGTCATTTGGTCATTTGGGAGGAGGCTATTTAGAAGGTCATCAAATTGGGTTTGCCCCCTGTGGGTCTGGCCAAACACACATATACACACACACACAAAAGAGAGAGTGAAACACTGGCACAACCCTTTTTCAGGCCAGTGAGCTTCCACCCCTCAGTAGCAGCTTGTTTAAATCAATGCTGAGGAGTGGCAGGGGACCAACAGTCAGGCACATACTCTTCTACTCCACGTACACACAGATTCTTCTGTGCACTTGCACATTCCTGCATGCACACACACTCAATCATCCTCTCGGTCACACACAAACACACACAGTGTTTTATTCTCTCAGTCTTTTCTAGTTTGGGCCTTTTTCTCTCCTGAGTGACACTGACAGGACGCCTGTGTTTGGATGAAGATTGTTTTTGGCCATCACTGCACCCATTCCAAGAAGTGCACACACTCACCACCTCCCCCTCCTTTGTCCCTTATCACTCTGTTTTCCCGTTATAGTAAGGAGGTTGTGGAGCTGGAGATGAGACCTTTCACTAAAAAGAGACAATTAGAAGTGTGATAGTACATCACGATGCAATACATCACAGTGCTAAAATATTGGTTATGGCAACATTCATCCTAGACATAGGCAGTATTAGCTGCATTCAGTTAATTACGTATTTGATACAATTGCATTAATTAAAGGGCCCATATGCTACTTTTCTTTCATTTTAATTTTCCTCTTTGAGGTCCACTTCACAACTTCTGTTGTCTTATGAACCAAATTTCATCATAATAGATTTCCACAGGGCCATTTTCCAACCTCTCTTATTCTTTAGAATTTAGCAAGCTGTTTTTGTTACTGTGCCTTTAAGACTGATATACATAGTCCTTCACAAATATTGGAACTCTAAAGCTAAATTTTTAATTGCTGATCCTTTCGACCTTTCATCATCTATTATCCACGATTATTGACACCCCCTTCATTTAATTTTTGTGCAGCCTTCCTTTGCAAAGATAACAGCTCTTCTTCTATATTGCTTAATGAGACTGGAGAACACGTGGCAAAGGATCTGAGTCCATTTCTCCATGCAGAACCTCTCCAGATCCTTTAGATTCCATACTTGTGGGCTCTCTTCTTCAGCTAATCCCACAGATTTAGGCCAGGGAAAAGGGGTGGCCATGGCAAAAACTTAATTCTGTGGTCAGTGAACTATTTTGTGTTGATTTTAAGACATGCCTTGCATTATGGTCCAGTTTAACTTTCATGGCTTTGAATTCTGTTCTGTTGATACTTGCTGGAGTCTGTGATACTTTGTATCTGAATAAATTGTCCAGGGCTTTTGGAAGGAAAACAAACCTGCAATGGGTTACATTTCTCCATGGCTATCCATTGTCCACGCCAAATCCACGTCTGGTGTTTGTTGCCAGAAACATCTATTTTGGTCTCATCTGATCAAACAAGGCCCCACTGAAGTTCGAGTTTGTTGGTCCTTGACAGCAGAGGCTTCTTGTGGCAACTCCCCTCAAACAGCTTGAGTTTATGTAACTGGTGTTTGATTATAGTTAGAGATACATTGTGTAGGTGGGGTCAGAATAGGCATATATCCTCTTCCTGGCAGATTCTTGACATCTCCAGTTGTTTTAAACTTCTTAAATATTCCCCTGTTAGTAGAAATGAGCAATTGTAACTCTCTAGTCGTTTGCTTGCAGCCAGTTCCATTGTGCAGCTCAGCAACCTTTTGTTGCACATCACTGCTGTATTCTCACACTGATGGATGACTGAAAGAATTTGCTCTGTGTTTTATCTCGCCTAAATTCCCCAGTAAAACAGAAAGGCATGGCCGACCATTTAAGTGTTACTAATTGCTCAGGTTAAAATTAAAAAGGCACATTTTTTTAGATTTTTTTGTCAGTGACTACATTTAGTTTTTACACTTTGTCATTACACTTTTTAATAAAGGTTAGATTTTTGCTAATATTCTGAATGAAAGATCAAAAAGGGTAATTGAGAATATTTTTGTACAGCTCATTTTGCTCATAATTACTAGGGTTGCCTATATTGGTGGAGTTAACTATATGACCTCAGTTGCAATTGAATGCTGTTTCATAGAAAAAAAAAGTCTGGGCTGAAACATTCCTTCTAACTTTAGTGTGAATGAGCAGGGCTAGACTATTGTGGGCAGAACGGGGGGAGCTAAACTGCTGTAGGCTGAATATGTGGATCATTGTAAATATGTTGGTTTTCATGACACCACGAAAACAGTGAATTAGAAAAAGGTTTTTACAGCTTAGTTTTTGCTTTAACAGCATTTACATTTTTTTCTGTTAATGTTTTGTCATGTTAATGTAATAGTAATGTGTTAACTTTTGCGCCAGTGGTTTTTATTTATTTTTAGTTTTTGGTGTTATGATAAAAGCTGTAATAGAAGGTGTTTGACAAGTATAAGATAAACAGTTAAAAATTAATTGTAAAATCTGTGCTGTTTTTACAGATTATATAAAATAATCCGAAAATGAATCTAAGCAAAGTCTTGTTGACATTCTTGTCTCTCGAAATATATACACCAACACGTCCTCACACTCATGATGTTCAGATCACTATTCTCACACTGCTCACTATGGAGTCATTGAAAGCTCAGAGGTGCTGTGCTGTGTTTGTATACTAGGCAGGGAGCGTGCCCCAGCAAGGCTAGCATTGTTTTCTTTTAGCGTTAATTTTAGCACTGCCTCATTCCCTTTTACCGTCAGTGCTTTTGTCAGAAACAGATTTGTGGCTAGGTTGCAAGCTTTCCTTGCCAAAAGCTTGTTTTTATTTGTATTTTTTTGCAAGTGTTAGTTTTTATTTCTGTACAAGTTTTATTTTAAATTAAAAGCCCAGGACCCCAGTATCAGCAACTGAGTGTATCTTTACATCCTCCACCGACATTGCAGACAATACTGAAAACAGATGGATGCTTAGGATACATTAAATAATCATGAGCAAGAAGACTGAATTAATATAATTGTAAGAAAAAGTTGATCTTCAGTTTTAATGCTGGTCGATGAAGCTCTTGCGAATAATTGAATTTCTGTAAGAAGAGGTGTAGAGGAGAAGAGTGGAACAAAGGGGAGAGCACCTCTACGCTACGACCCACTTCACCTAGCCTCCTTATAATTACCCTGCATACGGAGGGGAGCGGGAGAAGGTGAGAGAGACAGAGCTCCTGAAATAGAGTGGTGAAATGAACGACAGATGAAGGTGCTCCTCTCCTTTGCTGCAGGCCATGTTAAACCTCAAGCTCTGATTATTCCCATTACCTGATTAGAGAAGGGTAGAGGTGGACGCGCACAGGCTACCTAGATTGCTAGCTCCTGTTCTGCTTTATCAGTTCTGCTCAATATAGCACATTGTCCACAGCATTAGAGAGAAAGGGACGAAAATATGCCATATTTGTATTAATTAGGAAAGTGTGAAGAGCAGCATTACCCACAGAATGGCCCTCGATGTTTAAATTTGAATCAAAGCGTATGAATAAAATGGGACTTTGAGGGGACATAATAATAGCAATTTGATTTCACACCTCCCCATAAGCTTTGGGAAGTGCTGAGAATTCATTATTGCATGTAAATCACTGCCAGAAAAAAAAAGAGAGCATTACTGGTCTGTGAATTGTTGAGCAGAACTGGCCAGCGAATTAGAAGGCCAAAGATCAAGTTCTCTCAGAGCTATGAGTGCTTATTCAGTGCATCACCATCTGCTGGGAAGGCTTTTCCATGGCTGTGGCCGAGACTGGTTCACCCGGCAAGAGGCAGAGGGATGGACACTGTCCTTTGTTGAAGTGTGAATGCTGACAGTGGTTCAGAGTGCATTCACACATGATAATTTCCTCCCCCCATACATATGGTTCTCTCTCTCTCTGTCTCTCTCTCTCTCTCTCTCTCTCTCTCTCTCTCTCTCTCTCTCTCTCTCTCTCTCTCTTGCTCGCTCTCTCTCTTTCTCTCTCTATTTCTCTTTCTCTCTCTTTCTCTCTCTATTTCTCTTTCTCTCTCTTGCTCGCTGTCTCTCTCTTTCTCTCTCTTGCACGTTCTTTCTCTCTCGCTCTCTCTCTCTCTCTCTCGTTTGCGGTCTCTGCCGCGCTCTCTGCTTGCCCTTTCTGCATGCCCTCCTTTGGCCTTCACCAGCTTGTGTCCCATAATCCCGTCAGTGGGAGTTCCTACGCCAGCCAGCTGCATGCTATCATTACTGTTGTTGACCTTTGACTTATAGCTAGAAGCTCTATCCAATCAACATCTAACATTGTTACATTGTCCCACACTTCTGGACATTCACATACTCAAGCCCTACAAAATAAACTGATTGGCTTGGAGTCAATTGAGCCTGTGCTAGTACAGCCTCACTAATGGACACTAAATTTAGCATATTGTTCAATCAGGCCGTCAGCGGCAGGTCTGCGCTGACTCCAACACCAGCAGCTTGAGACATGCTAATGCCTGCCATGCCCTCACCCCAGCCCTGCAGCGCTTAAGCTCTGAACTCAAGAGTGCGGAGGGTTGCATGCGGCTCGGGAGAGAGAGAGGATGCCCTCTCTTTGCCCTTTGCTTACTCACTCGTTGGAAGGCGACCTGCAGCTGAAGTATGGAGCTGACAGGAATCCAATTGAGCGTGGCTGAAGATGAATAAAGTAGGAAGGAGGTAGAAAAGCATGCATTTGATATGAATTGAGTTGGGAAGAGTCCTGATTAAGCTCCATTTTAAGTGCAGTGCTGAGCGATAATTGACCATGCCGATTTCCGCCCACAAAGACTTTCATAGCAATTGTTGCACGGCTGAGCAAGTTTTACGGATTGTTTCAACTAATGACAAACTGCAGCATGCAGTGCTTATTTATTAATGTTTATTTTGGATGCATGTGAAAAGTCACTCGAGTGTAGATTCTCTGGTTTGTTGCAGCAACTTAGTAAGCTGGGGCAGGGTAGCATTTTAAACTGAAAACAATTATAAAACAAACAAATATACAAACAAACAAATAAACGATAGATAGATAGATAGATAGATAGATAGATAGATAGATAGATAGATAGATAGATAGATAGATAGATAGATAGATAGATAGATAGATAGGTAGGTAAGTAAGTAAGTAAGTAAAGAATTGTGATGTATGTTTTTCTAAAATGAAAAGTATTCAGCCAAAGTACACGGCAGCTATTTAACTAGGATTAACTGGACACATAATGGCCTTTTTCGGGTGAATATATTCATTTATTTGTTTGTTTGTTCATTTTTAATGGTAGCTAAGTTGATTGTTCAGAGATTGTGGGTTTAATCTTCACCTTTTTAAAAAAGCCATCTGTCCAAGACAGCATAGATAGCACTCCTTCTTCCCATCACTCATCCTGATGCTAGCTAATGTATTCATTGACATTAAAAAAATAGCAGTTAGCATTCTCCTCCAAGTGTGTTGACCTTGTGTGTGATGTTTAGCATTTTGGGGAAAAATGTGTTGGCTGGCTGCAGGTGACACAAAGGAAGCATATGTGGTTTGGATGTTCAGGTCTAGGAAAAGTTAACTGGTAATTTGTATAACCTTTGCATCATTTTGATGTTTCTTGAACTTAATCTTCATTAATGAAATCTTCATTACACTCACACATTTCATTTACAGAATGGTTCTTTAAAGAACTATCCATTGAAAGGTGATTTTAGGTTGAGCAAAATTAGGTAGATTTAAATACAATTACTATGATTGCTCTCTGAAATAGTAAATTAACAGGAGGAGTCGTTATTTGTTGCGTTCACGCTCTAGATACTCAGTGTAATAGAGAGAGGCGTCCTCCAAGTTCTCTTCCTTTTTAAATATTGGCTCTCAATTTTCTTTTAAAAAGATCTTTCGCTTAAGAACTTTGTGACGAGCTGCTGTGCTAAAGTCCATAAATTCAGTGATTTTTTTTTTTTTTTTTTTTTTTTTTCTTTTCTCTCTCTTTTGGCACTCTCTGAAATGCTCTGCTCTTCCTCTGTTTCAATGTAGTCGCCCGACATTAACATCCTCTCTTCTTCACGTTCCTGTCGACTGAACACAGAGGCTGAACACTTTTGCATTGCCTCTTCTCTCTAATAGTCATTAACTCGGGCTAAAGAGGCCTCTTTTGGCCCCCTCACCCTCAGACTAATGGCATTGACGGAGCCTATTGACTGGGTATTGTCTTTAACTGGGAGTTTGACTAGCATGAACAGAGAACTGCTGGGCACAGCATTACACAGATTTTATCTCTCACCATTGACATCGTTTGTTTAGCGCCCACGCTACACATTGTATGGTATTCTAATCGAATGTGTAAATTGAATTTGCCCTTTTGCTTGCTTTGTGTCGAAATCGACTTGGCATGTGAACCAGTGGTGTTTTGGAATATACGATTTGTTTAAGCATCACATTTCAGAGGACCGGTCAATCTCTTTTTTGAAATTTCTTTATTTAGAGCTTCATTTAATGAGTACAGACGTATGAGTATAGACTTAGACATATAGCTGTGATGTTGGTCTGTTATGTAGGATGTGCAAAGCTAATAAAAGTTTTCAAGAAATCTTTACATGGGCTTCAGCACAAGAGCAGCGTTCACTCTGATGATTCTAATATTTGACTTGAAAGTTGGCGAATGCTGTCTTTTGACATTGGTAGTGTTCTTCAATGTAAATAAAAGCAGCCCTCTTCTGCCTCAAGCCAAAGCAATTACGGTTAGTGAAATTAGTTTCACTCACTCTATCTGCACTGTCTCCGACTGCAGCTCATCTCGTCAGACTGCGTTTGAAGGGAGCAGTGGGGGAAACTGCCAGGCCCTCAGTCCTGGCGCACTCGCCATAATTAAGTTCAAGCGGCGGCTGGAAGAAAGAAGACCAGTTGCTTTAATGAGAAGAAGAGTCGAGTGAGAAGAGCAAAAGCATTTTTTTTCTCTCAAAATTCAACATCTTGCCTCCCCTGCCCCTTTCCCCCTAGCCCCCGCCGTAACACCTCTACTGCCTGGTTTGTCAAATGAGAAGCCTTGGGCTGGGTTTCTGATTGGGCTGATGGAGGAGGTGGTGGTGGGTCACGTGAAACAGTGTTGTGTTTTAGAGGGCATAAGGAACAGCCTGGCTAAGTCTATTAGATTAGCGCGTGATGATTAGAAGTAAATGTACAGCTCTAATGATCCATATTAAGGAAAGTCTTATGAGAGGGCCAGCTCTCAGAACCCAGTTTGTTGAGCATCAATCACCCATAACAGCATTGAGCATTGTGCCCTTTTTTGGATGCAGTGTGAGTCTCTGCTTCTCTGTCTCTCGCTCCACACTCAATAGCTTTTCAAATGGCTTTGTGTTCTGGATGTAGTGTCAATCATGTGTAGACCCCACCAAACCCCTTGCCATATTAATGTTGTGGTGGGGGTTAACTCTAGGAAAACCAGCTGGAAATAATTTGAGAATATGTGCATAAACTTTTTTCGAGTGAGCCTCTTTTTAGGGTGAACATATTTTGTGAAAATTGTTATGACTCAGTGATAAGTGGCAGCATGTTGATTTAGAAACATTTCTCTGTTTAGTCATTTTCAGAAAGGAGACGGCAAAGCTCACCCTTTTGCTTTCTAATGGCTGACTTTTCTGATGTTCACCTCGGCAAGAAGCAAAATTTGATGCTGCTAATTGAGTTCTAATATTTTTACATCTCGAGTGAGAAGCGGCAATATGTGGATATAAAAAAGTTTCTTCATTTATTATTTTTCAGAAACAAATTCATTTTTCCTGTTCTTGCATTTTTCCTACTCTGCTGGCATAGCTTTTTGCCAGCAACTCATCAAAATCATTTTCTCTAAAGTATATTTTTTCATAGCACCATACTTGGGAGCCCCCTGTAATTACGTTGAGAACCCCAGGTTAAGCACTTCTGGTATATGTGAACCACTTATCCTGCTAATTGAATCTGATTTAGTTAGACATTGCAAACATAGGAACTTAAACTTACTGTTTTCATTTACTTACATTTTATTGTGCACAACTAATGCTGTTATTAGGGAGAGTTGATTCCTAGTATTTAGCTGCCTGCTGTGCTCCCAGTTACACTAGCTTTTATCTGTGAACTTTCACTTGCAAAATTACAGTACTTTTGGTGGAATTTGCCACAAATGGTGGTTTTGGGCAGTGCAAAGCTTCATGTGGGGTTTAACTTTGGTGAACTTTGTCACATGAATTAACCAATGGCACCACTGGAGCACTCTCCCAAAACATCAAAAACATGCTGAACGCTAGAGGGCGAATTGAGCTAAATGGCTCAAAGCGAACAATGAATGTTTTTAACCATTTGTGTTGGACATTTTAGTTTTGGAAAGTGGAAGGATGTATTTCATTAAGAAAAATCAAACAAAACTTACCAGTATCTTCCCATTTTACTAAGCCGTTCCATTGACATCATGAACGTCATGAGGCGCTGTGTTAAACTTCTTTAACTCGAGTTCAAAGACACGCAAAAATGTAACAGCATTGTTAAAATGTTCAGGAAAGGATTGAATACGTTTACATTAAAATGATGAAGCTTTTATAAACTATGATTTTGCCCTACTGCTCCATCTATCCCATTCATTTTGGACATGCCCTCTAGTGTCTGGCAAACAGGAAGACATTATGGAGTGGCAGGTCTTCTCACTATAAATTCCCTGGCGCTGCTGTTTGTCTGTGTTCCCCTCTGAAGGGGCTGCGTCATTGTGCAGCAGCACTGAAAATGGAGGATATTGCTAATTTAGCCATGTCTTGGTGTAATTAATTTTAACACTTCATCTCCACTGGTTATAAATAAACACCTAATGAAGAGATTACACGATAAGCATTAATTGAGACAGTGTGTTAGTACCGTTACTTTTATGTTTTTATTTATATTTTGTTTTATTCATATTTTCAAAACCTTTAGCAGCCATGCCGCACCATTTAGCTTTCCTCACCAACTGTTGGCTGGTTTAGACACACATCGCTAAAACAAATGCAGGTTGAGGTGCCGAGAGGTAAAGCGTATGCAGACCTGTAGGCCCGTTTTGAGCCTCATAGCAACCTAATATAGTTCTTGAAAACCACAGTGCCACACATCATCAATGTGACCTTATGGAATGTCATGATAGATTCTGTTCGATGTAAGACTATATTATTATTATTTAAATGATTTACTCATTTATTGTAAGTAAGGCAATGAGGAAAATAGGCAGGCCCCCCCTTCAAGTCGAGGCCTGGACATGGCTTGCACATGTGTGTTGGGCCACACTGTGTATCATTTAATCACTGTGAATGAAAAAGCAGAGTAAGCTCTGCGCTAATGGTGTGTAGGAGTGTTTTGCTCCTTGATGCTTAGTGGTCATTTGGTGGAGATGGATAGTACAGGCAGAGGAGTTTCCCCAGCCTCTGCTGTGTGTGTGGGATTCACTCTCCAGCCCTCATCAGTCATCTCCACACGCACGCTCACACACAGAGTTGCTGACCAGTGGCTAACAGCAAGGCTGGTTAACGAGCGCTTGAGCGAGCAAATCTGTGTATCTTTTTGTCTTATCACAATGGGCTTCGTCCAAGCCTGTATTGACATGCATATTGTCCCAGATATTAAAAAAAAAAAAAGCTTTTAACTTCTAGTCAGAATTTAAAAAGTCAGTTTGACACAACTCACAAGCTGTAAATGGCAGTGGATGTTTTGAAATAATGTATTAATTTTTTAAGATTACAGATAAATGAGTTAAAATAATTAACCACAGTGATCATGCTATTTTTGTATAGTTAATCATGAATAATTGCACCTGTCTTATTTGCTCAAATTTGACCCTAAAGAAAGAAATGTTTTCCATTAAAAATGATTATATTGCATTTAATTTGCATTACAGTTGTTTGCAAGACTAACACATCATCTACGGGGGAACACACTTCTGCTCGTTTTAATGCACAGTTACTGTTTATTTGCTGGATAATAAAGCATAAAATATTCTGTGCAAAAGTTGTTGCACTTTTTGTATTTATGTTGTATTTTTTTCCAATTTGTTAAGCTATTTTGCAGTAAGTTTGTTACTTTCAGTAATTCCGTGGTATTATTTGAACGCAGAGAATGCAACAGTGGCCACATATTCCGTCTTATGTGTGGTTCTAGGAGCTTTTATACCACTATGCTATGTGTAGTTTCAAGGGGAACTGTAGTTTTCCAGTTTGCTGCTCTTAATGTGTGTGTGTGTGTGTGTGTGTGTGTGTGTGTGTGTGTGTGTGTGTGTGTGTGTGTGTGTGTGTGTGTGTGTGTGTGTGTATATGCAGTCTCATCACTGCATGTGGCGACCCAAACCTGTTGGAGAGCATTAAGTGACATTAAGCAGACACTGTATTTTGTCCATCTAAGAAGCCTATTATTATTACCGTATGTCTGGAAAGGGTCAGTCCAGGAATCAGAATAAGGGACTCATAAGCCGCTGGCCCACCCAACGGCATGTGGACATGTGAACACTTCTGCAGCCCAAAACCTTTTCATTGCCAGCAGCAACTGGGCCAGGCTTTGTAGAGGCTCAAGTGAGCAGTCTGGAATTGTATGAGTACTTCAGAGTCCCATTTGCTCAATACAGAAGTGGTGAAGTTCCTGCTGAGCAGATTATTATATCTGAGACCATGCACACGCAAAACATTATCCCAATTTGAATGAATGAAAATTACTGTGCCTCTGGTGAGGCCAGCCTGGACATAATGGTCCCATACACTGGGTCAGATGTGCGCTATTCTGGGCTCTAGCTGCTTCTTAAATGCTGTCCCGTGATGCCTCTTCTACAGTCAGCCTGCTCCATTGATGTTGGAGCTATGTGTGGCCGACATCAGGAGCACTATACCATTGACTTCCCTGTCAGCCACTGAGCAGATCAGACCTTGCTGCCCAGAGCCTTCTGGATAAGAGCCACATGTCTGAAGTACCATAAATTGATGAAACAGCTAGTGCACAATTGTGCCATCTCCATTCCGTCACCCCGCTGAGAACCTGGTTCAGGACACCAGCAACATCACCTTCTGTGGAGGGGGCATGATGATGGCTACAAGTGATTTGATGATCTCTCTGATACAGATGGAGTGGGGTTTTTTTCCATCTGTGGTGAAGAGTGACATTTCTCAGGTTGTGGACCTTACTGTGGTCTTACTGCTGCTAAAAATAACTACACCACAAGTTTATACATTACCAGAAATTTGAGATGTCCCAATCTGACTTTGAAAGATCTGCATCATAGCCATTCAAGGAATGTTTTAATGGATCAGTCAGTCAATGTAATGATTTTACTACCCCAGCCCCATTGTTGTCAGTGGATGCGTTTTTATACTTTCTCTAGACTTGTTTTGCCTGCTGTTATCACTCTACCGCTCCTGGTTGTAACCTTTCTCAGCTGGGTCCTGTCTCGCAAAGCAGAATTTCTCGCTTAGCCTAACTTTAGGCTTAGTTCGATCTAATCTGGACTTTTCTGTGTCATGATGATTCGCTTTTGACTAACTATGCTATAATGGAAACTTATGCTGCAAACCTAATCTGCTCCAGGGGTAAGTTAAATTTAGAATAGCTCTTGGACCAATCAGGTCCAACAGTCTCCTGACAGGTAGATCCGCCTGGTCCTTTTTGGATCATCGTGACGTTTGTAGTAAAAATCACATGAAGAATATTGTTTTGTTTTTTGTTTTTTAGTTGAAGTAAATCATTCTACATATATACACTGCTCAAAAAAAATAAAGGGAACACTCAAATAACACATCCTAGATCTGAATGAATGAAATATTCTCATTGAATACTTTGTTCTGTACAAAGGTGTATGTGCTGACAACAAAATCACACAAAAATCATCAATGGAAATCAAATTTATTAACCGATGGAGGCCTGGATTTGGAGTTACACACAAAATTAAAGTGGAAAAACACTACAGGCTGATTCAACTTTGATGTAATGTCCTTAAAACAAGTCAAAATGAGGCTCAGTATTGTGTGTGGCCTCCACGTGCCTGTATGACCTCCCTACAACGCCTGGGCATGCTCCTGATGAGGTGGCCACCAACTCCTGGACAGTCTGTGGTGCAATGTGGCGTTGGTGGACGGAACGAGACATGACGTCCCAGATGTGCTCAATCAGTGGCGAATTTGCCAATCCTGGTGTTTTCTGGAAAATGCCAAGCGTCCTGCACGGTGTTGGGCTGTGAGCACAACCCCCATCTGTGGACGTCGGGCCCTCATACCATCCTCATGGAGTCGGTTTCTAACCGTTTGTGCAGACACATGCACATTTGTGGCCTGCTGGAGGTCATTTTGCAGGGCTCTGGCAGTGCTCCTCCTGGTTCTCCTTGCATAAAGGGTAGCGGTCCTGCTGCTGGGTTGTTGCCCTCCTACGGCCTCCTCCACGTCTCCTGGTGTACTGGCCTGTCTCCCTGTAGCGCCTCCAGCCTCTGGACACTACGCTGACAGACACAGCAAACCTTCTTGCCACAGCTCACATTGTTGTGCCATCCTGGATGAGCTGCACTACCTGAGCCACTTGTGTGGGTTGTAGAGTCCGTCTCATGCTACCAGGAGTGTGAAAGCACCACCAACATTCAAAAGTGACCAAAACATCAGCCAGAAAGCAGAAAGGTACTGAGAAGTGGTCTGTGGTCCCCACCTGCAGAACCACTCCTTTATTGAGTGTGTCTTGCTAATCGCTAATAATATCCACCTGTTGTCTATTCCATTTGCCCAACAGCTGTGAAATTGATTGTCAATCAGTGTTGCTTCCTAAGTGGCTTCCTAAGAGTTATATTGTGTTGTTTAAGTGTTCATTTTTTTGAGCAATATATATATATATATATATATATATATATATATATATGTATATATATATATATATATATATATATATATATATATATATATATATGCTAAGAATATAAAGTAATTATTACTTTAATAAGCACTAACACAGTGGCAATGGCAACTGCATTACTTTTTACTGTAATAAATGTACGTTTTTTTCCTTTACTATAAAACAAGATGCTCAACCCATATTTCACACCTCATTCTCATACTTTCATGTACACATATACAAGGATTATTTACAGCCTGCATATCTTTAACAGAGGAAGCTGTCAATCACCTTCATAGTTCCATTTGTTAGGTTTCGTGAAGCTGAAACTTATTCAGGATATATATATATATATATACATATTAGTGGTAAGAAATTTCAAGATAAAAGGAGTATAGCACTTCTGTTAGAGCAACTTAATGACAGAAAATGGCAATTATTGGATCTCTCAGTATTAAAGCATTTGCATGATTAAAAATGATTGGAATGTTACAACCAAAACCTTGTTTATATTCAACTGGATATATGAATAACTGGAGCATGTTCCAGGTCAGCATGGTGCTGCGGAACAGTGAGTTCTACCATAGCCTGGGTTTTATAAAAAACTGACAATGGCAGCAACTCTTCACCTGTCTCCTAATGAAAGCTTGGCGTCTCTTGTCCTTAAGCGTGATCCATTTGAACGTTATTACATCAGTGTTCTTGTTCTTTCCCTCATACTTGCATTGATACTGATGTGCATGCGTTGGCTGTTCACACTTCACTGCTTCCCCCTCTCCTAATTCTGATGAAAACACTCAAAGCAGTGGGCGAGAGCGAGGCCCGGGCATGGAGCTGGGGGCAGGAAAGCTGCTTTAAGGTGATTTAGAGGCATCTGTCCCACCATCCACTGCCTTCCTATGGATTTACTGCGATAGCGGAAGACTGTGGCCATAACCCCGCACAAGCTGCGGGGAATAAGCGCCATTAATGTTATCGTATAAGTTATACCACGTCTGCACACAATGTCAATACTCATATATCCAGCTTAATAAAAGACACGAGTGTGGAAGCCTGGATCTTTTAGATCTTTAAGCCACATAGCGAATATATAACTGTGCAGGTTGGTGCTGGAGACTTGGAGAAGACTTTCAATTCACAGTCAGTTATAAGATGAGGATGAGTGAGTGGTATTGAAATGCTTTTGAGGAATTTGAGACCTCGATAAGACACACACATGGCATTAAAGGAGGTGGGAGAGTGGAATGATTGCCAGCTTTCATGGCAGCAGAATGCACATCTTAAAGGAATTTTCCAACGTTTTTCAGCCTAATCTCTGAATACCATATCTGTAGTGTACGCTCGATTACCCCAATCCACAGAGAATAATTTGAGCTTTTCCCTGTACTTTGAGCAAAACCCTGTTGACTTCAAATGCACTTATAAGCCATTGGGCAGTTCCAGAAATATGTCAGTAAAGGTTTATGGAAAGTATGTAATTTTGTATAAGATTTTCACCAATGTTTTCAGTCAGTGGTATTTGTAAATTAGTATTTAAATCTGTATGTTTAATTCTTTCAGTCTGAGATATGTTTTCCAGTGGGGATGTGCACATTTGGGGTGCCAGTATTCAGTATATTTGTATTTCATCACATGAACACCTAGAAAATATTTAGACAAACAGTGCAATGAAGCTGTGACTTTGTTCTAATTGAATAGTAAAACATGAATATTTTGCTTATATTTCAAAGTGAAAGTGCATTCACATTATCTCAGCAAAAAGATTTTGCATGCGTCTTGTCCGTTTGCTTTCAGCGTTTAGTTGTAGCCTAGCTGTTAGCTGTTAGCTCATCTTAGCTCTTATCCCACTGCTATTCTTGGATAACAAAAATTAGTTTCCTTTACATGACACAACAATTTTCTGCCGTCATTAAAAAGCAAAGCACAGCTCTACATCAATTTCAGTCTTTTTTCTTTTTTGCCAGTTTTTTTCTTCTCCATGGTTAACTGGATAGCCATTCAAAAATCTCACATTGTCTAAATGCACAGTCCTCTTCCAGGGACAACAATTTGTGGCAATATGTTACACATATGTTAACATAGTGCTATGAATGTACAGAGATTCCTAATAGGAGACAATAAGGAACAAAACATAAAAATAACATGTTTAAAACAAATTCAAATTCTGTCCTTTCCATTGTATGGAAGTTTATAATGCACCAACCAACAGAAATGCTTCAGAATAAAACTTCATGTTAATTTACAGTTAAAGGTAAGAATGTTTTTGCCTGCTTCTGTAAAGTTACTAACCTCCCACCATTTACTCCACAATTTAGTCATATCCAATTCCACCCACTGGTTATGAATCCCCCAAACACATGATACTGCCAGCTCTAGGAGGGCGAAGGCTAGAACAAGCTTTCACTGAGACCTGTAAAGCCAACCGATGCATCTTTTTGAACTGCCGCTAACGCAGCATTAACATTGGACAGCCAAACACGCTCGGAGGAAAGCGCCAAATGCCAGTTCTGTTATGTCAGGTAACAGACGCCTGCGCTGACTGCCATTGCTCTGCATGATGGAGGGGGGGAGGGGGTGCATCTTACTCACCCAGAGAGTGAGGCCAATTTTGCCCTCTTGGGCTCTTGGCCATGAATGATTGTAGCATCACCAAGGATTGAACTCACAATCTCCTGATGATAGGGTCAACGCTCAGACAGTTGTGCCATTCGGGGGCCTGTAAAGTTTCCATTTTGGAGATATATTTTTTCATTTTTGGACAGTGATGGTTTGCTTTTTACTGTGTATAAAAGTTGCATTAAACTTCATAGCATTGGTTTAAATAAAACATTCTCTCAAGTCTGTCTCATCCAAAACTACTATTAGGATGTAATGAGTATAATTGCAAATTTGCACAATGTAGTCATGCATTTTAACCGTTAACTCACGGAATTTAGCAGCTGGCCATCGGATTCTGTTATGAGCGAGCTTTGAATTTATGGGTTTTCTGTTCTTTTTGAAGTACCGGGAAAAAGCCTAAATTATCAGTCATGGTAATAGACCATGCAGTACAGAGATGGATAGATAGGTAGGTAGGTAGGTAGGTAGGTATTGAAAAGATAGAGATTAGGTAAAAAAAAAAAGCACCAAGACATTATCATTACTGTATGGATTGTTGGGCAAATGAGAATTACTGCTGAAACTTTTCTTTTGTACCTTCAGCTAATCTGTCAGTGGTACAGAGTGTGTAATCTTGCTCCTTTGCCTTGTGATGCTTTTCCAAGGCGGAGTGTCCAGGAGACAACCCTGCCATTGGCGTTATGTACTTGTAACCATGAGAGGCTTTTATAAAGCGTGAACATGCACAGATTTCATGTCTGTGTGTTTGACACCTTTCAGGCATTTTCAGACCCACTTATTCTTTTTCTCGTTTTGTGGACCATCCTTTATGTCTATGCCAGATGTGTAATTTTCAGAGCTCTACATGGTGTATTTAAAAACGCAACCAACAATGACATCTCAGCTTTTAGAGAGCTTCAAGAGAGAGGAGAAACTAAAGTAGAGAAGAGAACACATGGAAGGCCGGGGTGACCGTGCCCTAATGATGTTTTTCAGGTTTGCTTCTTTTTTCCTCCTGATTGCCTTTATTCTCACACATAGAAAACTCTCATCTCAGGGAAAAACAGGCATTACGAATTTCTAACAAGCCTCTCCAATGGCTAATGGCTTAAGAAGAAAGGAAAGAAAGGGAGGTGGGGGAAAAATACGCTCTGTACTTACCCCTCAGATTTTCTTGGAAATATTTTAAAGTGGTCCTAGGCTGTCAGAATCACAGAAAAGAGTGACTGTGCTAATGAGATCCCTCTTACTCTCCCTCTCACTTTCAACAGCCTCTCTACTCTCTTCTTCATTGCGTTCTCTTCTCTGCTTCTTTCGTTTGCCCTCTTTCTTTCAGTTTCTCCTGCTCGTATTGCTAAGTGTCCAAACAATGTTCTGCTCCTGCTCACATTGCCTTTGCTACCTTCACTGTGACCTTCCACGCTTCTTGCTTTTCACTTATCTCTCTCTTGGTTGGCTCGAGCTTGTCCAAGATTGTGAACGGATCGTGCTCCGTGGGCTATGCGCCAATGAGCTCATCTGGGATTGTCTGACATGTATGTTTGTCTGTCTGCTTGTGTTTCTGTCTGGCTGTCAGCATCTCAATGTCATCTCTCTTTCTCTCTCTTCCCCTCCAGCAAGCGGTGAAGGAGAATGGGCGGAGGCGGGAGGCGGAGGAGAAGCAGAGGAGAGCGAGGGCAGCCAAAGAGAAGGCAGAGCGTGAGAAGCAGGAGCGGCAGCAGAGGAAGAAAAGGCTGTTGGAAGTCAATGCAGGTAAAAACTGTGCAATTTTCACATTCACATCACATGAATATGCAGCAAAAGAGAACGTGGGAAGGAAAGTGAAAAGAGGGCCTGGTGTGATCAACTGTGTGTAGTATTCTGAGTGCATGTCACTTGGGGAAGCAGGAGGGTGAGACTTGGAATTATCAGGTCATCAGTATAAAGTCTTTTCTTTACTGTTACCAAAGACTCTGCGTTCAGCAAGTATGAGCTTCCCTTTGTGCCAACATTTTCAGGACAAAAGTGTCCTGACTTGGTAAAAAAATGGGCTACAGGGAGTACAACGAAAACTGAAATGGCTTTGTGAGATATTTTTTTTAAAGCTGCATGTGGTTATTTTTTACTTTTATTTATTTATTTATTTAATACCAGCCATTAGGGGTGTACTTTGTGTACTTCTGGTGCCGGTCCCAAGCCCGGATAAATGGTGAGGGTTGCGTCAGGAAGGGCATCCCGCGTACAATTTATGCCAAAATTATCATGCAGATCACAAATATGATTGCCATACCGGATCAGTCGAGGCCCGGGTTAACAACGACCGCCTCCGGTGCTGTTTACCAGCAGTGTGCCAGTGGAAATTGGACTACTTTAGGTCGAAGACCATTAAAGAGGAGAGGAGGAAGGCGGGTTAGAAGGCAGCGAGAGAGAAGGAAAGGCAGGAGTGTGGAGGTTAGAGTAGGGACTCTGAATATAGGGACAATGACTGGTAAAGGCAGAGAGCTTGCAGACATGATGGAGAGAAGGAAGATAGATATTCTGTGTGTTCAGGAGACCAGATGGAAAGGAAGCAAGGCCAGGAACATTGGAGGTGGATTCAAACTGTTCTATCATGGTGTAGAGAGGAAAAGAAATGGAGTAGGGATTATCCTAAAGAAACAGCTTGTTAAAAGTGTTCTGGGTGTAAAGAGAGTGTCAGACAGGATCATGAGCCTGAAGTTGGAGGTTGATGGTGTAATTTTCAATGTGGTCAGTTCATATGCACCACAGGTTGGTTGTCAGTTAGAGGAGAAAGAGGAATTTTGGAGTAAGATGGATGAAGTGGTAGATGGTGTCCCTACAGTGGAGAGATTAGTGATTGGTGCAGACTTCAATGGACATGTTGGTGAAGGAAACAGAGGGGAGGTGCTGGGTATGTATGGTGTGAAAGACAGAAATGTGGAAGGTCAGATGGATGTAGATTTTGCAAAGAGAATGGAAATGGCTGTGGTGAACATGTATTTTCAGAAGAGGGAAGAACACAGGGTGACATACAAGAGTGGAGGGTGGTGCACACAGGTGGATTGTATCCTTAGCAGGAGATGCCACCTAAAGGAGATTGGAGATTGTAAAGTGGTGCCAGGGGAAAGTGTAGCAAGGCAGCATAGGGTGGTTGTCTGTAGAATGAGATTAGAAACAAAGAGGAGGAAGAGAGTGAAGACAGAGCCAAAGATTAGATGGTGGAAGCTGAAGGAGGAGGATGGTTGCATGCAGTTCAGGGAAAAATTGCAACAGGCCCTTGGGGGCAGTGAGGAGCTACCTGAGGACTGGAAAACTACAGCTAAGGTGGTGAGAGAAACTGGCAAGAATGTGTTGAATGTTTCGTCTGGTCAGAGGAAAGAAGACAAGGAAAGTTGGTGGTGGAATGAGGAAGTCCAGGAGAGTATTCAGAAGAAGAAGGCAGACAGAAAAAGTGGGATAACCAGAGAGATGAAGGAAGTAGGCAGGAGTACTGTGAGGCTAGTCGCATAGCAAAAAGAATGGTGGCAAAGGCAAAGGCTCAGGCCTATGATGAGCTGTATGAGAGGCTGGACAGTAAAGAAGGAGTAAAGGACTTGTATCGTTTGGCTAAACAGAGAGATATAGCTGGAAAGGATGTACAGCAGGATAGGCTGATAAAGGATAGAGAGGGAAATGTACTAGTGAGTGAACAGAGAGTGTTGAGAGGTGGAAGTGAGGGCAGCTTTAAAAAGGATGAAGAATGGAAAGGCAGTTGGTCCAGATGATATACCTGTGGATGTATGGAGATGTTTAGGAGAGAAGGCAGTGGACTTTTTAACCAGGTTGTTTAACAAAATCCTGAAGAGTGAGAGGATGCCTGATTAAGATTAAGAGACCCTTATTAGTCCCACAACTAATTTCACCTCCGCATTTAACCCATCTGTGAAGTGAAACACCACATACACTCTAGTGAGCACACACACACTAGGGGGCAGTGAGCACACTTGCCCAGAGCGGTGGGAAGCCCAATCCGCAGCGCCCGGGGAGCAGTTGGGGGTTAGGTGTCTTGCTCAAGGACACCTCAGTCATGTGCTGTCAGCTCTGGGGATCAAACCGGCGACCTTCAGGTCACAAGGCTGGATCCCTAACCTCCACGACTGCCAATGAGTGGAGAAGTAGTGTATTGGTCCCCATTTTTAAGAACAAGGGTGATGTGCAGAGCTGCAGTAACTACAGAGGTATAAAGTTGATGAGCCACACCATGAAGGTATGGGAAAGAGTTGATGAAGCAAGGCTAAGGCAAGAGGTTCAGATCAGTGAGCAGCAGTTTGGTGTCATGCCCAGAAAGAGTACCACAGATGCAATTTTTGCGTTGAGAGTGTTCGTAGAGAAGTACAGAGAAGGTCAGAAGGAGCTACATTGTGTCTTTGTGGATCTAGAGAAGGCATGTTAGGGTGGTGCAGGACATGTATGAGGATAGTGAGACAGTGGTGAGGTGTGCGGTTGGAGTGACAAATGGTTTCAAGGTGAAGATAGGGTTACATCAATGATCAGCTTTGAGCCCCTTCTTGTTTGCAATGGTATGTTTGCAGATGACATTGTAATCTGTGGTGAGAGTAGAGAACAGGTGGAAGAGAATCTGGAGAGGTGGAGGTTTGCACTGGAGAGGAGAGGACTGAAGACGGAATACATGTGTGTGAATGAGAGGGAGGCAGGTGGAAAGGTGAAGATGCAAGGAGTAGAGGTCGTAAAGGTGGATGACTTCAAATATCTTGGGTCAACCATCCAGAGCAATGGACAGTGCAAAAAAGAGGTGAGGAAGAGGGTGCAGGCAGGATGGAGTGGGTGGAGACGGATGTCAGAGCTGATGTGTGACAGAAGGATAGCAGCAAGAGTGAAAGGGAAGGTTTATAAGACAGTAGTGCGTCCTGCTATGATGTATGGTTTGGAGACTGGCGGAGATGAAGATGCTGAGATTTTCGTTGGGAGTGACAAGGATGGACAATATTAGAAATGAGCAGATCAGACAGTGAAGGTGGAGCAGTTTGGAGATAAAGCCAGAGAGGCCAGGTTGAGATGGTTTGGACATGTGTTGTGGAGGAATAGTGGATATATTGGGTAAAGAATGTTGGAGATGGAGCTGCCGGGTAGAAGGAGAAGAGGTAGATCTCAGAGAAGGTTTATGGATGTGGAGAAGGTGGACATGGAGATGGTTGGTGTGAAAGTAGAGGAGGCAATGGATAGGGCAAGATGGAGGCAGATGATCCGCTGTGGCAACCCCTAAAGGGAGCAGCCGAAAGAAGAAGAAGAAGATTTATTTATTTATTTAAATTGAAACAACAGGTCATGTTTCAAACAGAGAGAGAACTCAGCTCCCTGGCATACGCAGTTTATACACTCCCCACCCACCAGCTTAACCCCTTCAAACTCACATTACATAAACGGTGTATCCAGTATGCAAAATATACCCTGATATATGGGGATTTCTTATGTTAACTTGTTGCTTATGCTAGCAGCAAAATGTTTGGTTTAACAATTTTTCTTCTAGAAATTTTTTTTTTTTTTTAATAAACATTAACTCAGATATTACACATAATCTCTATTGTCTTTGGTTTGAGAAATAAGAAACAGTTCCACACTTTCCACCAAACTCTTGGAAAATTGGGCAAGTTTTCAGATTTACAAATGTGCAGCAGCATATTGTAAAAGCATCCTGGGTCTGGTTTCAGTTGCTAGGCTATGAAGAATTTTGATTTGGAGACGTTCAGGGGGTCCAAGAGGTTAATTAGGGAGTCCCAGACCCCCCAGAACTCCTATATTTCTTACTTTGGGTGTATCCTCAACCCAACCGGGACTACAGAACCATCCATAGTAGATATAGGCAATAGGTAACTTTGAACAGAGACGCACATTTAGTAACCTTAAGCAGGCACTCCTTCTAGCAGCTAAACAGTGTTAGCTCAGTTATTACAGGCAGCCTACCTCAGCTCAGGTTTTCTGTTTCTGTCAAGTATCCACAAAAACATTGTGTATACTGATTGAAAAGTCCTTCTTAATGAAGTTTCAATGCTAAATGTTGTGTGGTAGATGTGGTAGTGCAAATATAGTTCAATATCTCTGGAATTACAACACAAAATGATTCCATGTTGTGACCCTTTATTTAGAGCTCTGGAAAATAGACTGTTTTACAGCCAGACTGGTCCTCTTTGAGATTCAAGTCCTGTATGAAGCCATGTGTGTGTGGTTCAAATGAGTGATTGAGTATGAAATTTAGGTGTTACTGCCACCATGGACTCCAGGCAGAAATTTAAGCCTCTGTATGCAGAGTTTGAACAGAATATGCTGAAATTTTCACCACAGTTGAGATAAATAGAGCTCAGAATTATTTGTTACGAACTAGCATGAGTAGAGCTACCTGTTGCTTTTTATTACTCACTTTAAAAGCAAGAGGCAGGAACTCATTTAATTAAGGACACTTTTGAAAGTAAGGTAGCTTGGTCTAGTCCAGCATGCTGCAAACATATTCATTTAAAACATCATTTCAACAAGTCAGTTCCTGCTTAAGGACCCTCACTCATAAATGATTGGCAGACTGTTTCCTGCAAAAACTGTTGCAACAACTGGTTTCACTGATTGCTATGGTCCCCTGTCACTGCTTTGCTTGCCTTAGTTTGAGAACACTTGGACTAAAGTACAAAGCTTAAAGAGCCCTGGCACTTAGTTTGTCTTTTAAATAGTTAACTCATTTTGGGTGGCTTACTGTATGTTGTGGTTATATAGACTGATTTATATCAAATGTTTTTCTATTGAAAATACAGTTTTTTCATTATATCCAAAAATGTGATTTGTGAGGCCCCTTGTAGCAACGTAGTTTTGTATGTCACAAATGAGCTTCAACCTATTAGCATTCTAAAATATACTAAGTATGCCAATGGGAGGATGCGCAAGAGGCCAGAGCTTGGACTCCAAGTGACGACAAGCTGCTAAAGCCAAACCAGTGTAGTCAAATATCAAAATTAAACAAAATTCCCTTTGCTAATATTTCCCGCTCTTCTTTGGGATATGCTGCATAATTCTGTCTGTTTAGAGTCTGATTCTGAGGATCACAGTGCAGTTCCAGTGCTTCAGATATGGTATCACGCCCTTACAGAGACACTGAACTGTGATGAAAGCATGAATCGTGGGAGGCAGGAGTGAATCTATGAATATTGTAGGAGTTGATTGAGCTTGTTGTGTGCAACAGTAATGAAAAAGGCTGTTCAGCATTTCTACACACACATACTCAAGCATCCATGAAAGGCAATAAGCAGCTATCTAAATGACTGAGTGGTGGAGGTAATAGAATAAAAAGAAGAGGAAATGATATTTGTGCTGTGATTTGGTTAGAGGATCAACCAGTCACAGTATCAGCAAAAACAATTTCCCTATTCTCTGTGCTGACGAGGCCTGTATTGCAATAAGATGAGCTATAACATCTGATCGACTGATACATACACAAATCCATCCATTCATTCATCCATCTAGTTATCTAGCCACTTATTCCTTTATTTATTTGCAAATGTCAATTTCAAAAAAGTTGGGATAGTATATGAAAAGCAAATTAATACCGAAAGCCATTTGAACCATTACACTTTGAACTGTATTTAAACAAAAGCGATACAAAGACATTTAATGTTTTACCTCATCATCATTCATTGTTTTTTCATGTGTTTTTTTTTTTAATCTACATAGTTTTATTGTGTAAGTGATGCCTTTAGTACATTCCAAATAGGGTGAGTAAGGAGCAGTTGAAGACAAGGAATGTTGTGAAATATTCAAAAAAAACAACTTGAACAGCTGCACTCATGCTTGAGGATAAAAGGAGCATCTAGGAAAGGCCTAGTCCTGTATAAGCAAGCATGGGTCAAAGCACAAAATGCGTCAACAAATAATACAACAGTTTAAAAACAACATTACTTAGCAAGCAGCTTTACTATTGCAAAGATTTTAAGTATTTCATTCTCTACAGTGCATAACATCAACAAAGGATTCAAGGAATCTGGAGAAATCTGTATATGTGAAGCCCATGGTAGAATAACACATCTGATTCCTCTTTCGATCCCTCCGATGGCATTACAGTTAAAAACAGGCCTGCTGCTGTCAGGGATATCACCACACGATTTTGAGAAGACTTTGACAAACTGTTGTCAGTAAACAGCATTCATTGCTACATTCACAAATGCAAGTTAAGGCTGTACTGTACATATCGGAAGTAATGTATCAGCAATGTCCAGAAACTTCTCTAGGCTCCAACTCATCTGAAATGGACTGATACACAGTGGAAAGTGTATTGTGGTCTGATGAGTCAACCGTTTATGTTGTTTCTGGAAATAATGGACATCATGTTCTCTAGGCTGGTAACACCCTGATTGTTACTAGTGTAAAGTTAAATGGACAGGGTCTGTCATGGTATGTTATGGCACTGTCAGCACCATCAAATATATACACATTGTGGAGCAACATATGCTGCCTTCGAGATGACGTCCAGAAGGGGAGTTGATGCTTATTTCAACGTGACAACATTAAGCCACATTCTGTATGTGTTACAACTGGCCTGCCTACAGGGGTAGAGGGTTAATAAGGTAAAACACCAAATATCATGTTTTTCAATTGAGTATTGGTCAGAGATTAATACTCTGATCTTTTGGATTTGTGTTTTATTAGTATTTTACATACTGACTCAAATTTTTGGAATTAAGGTCTGTGTTTATTGTCTGTATTGCATGCACAAGACAGAATGGGTGTGCTCAGAATTCACATGGAGAACAACAATTGTAAGCCAAAAAAAAAAAACAAACTTGTAAGCAAACTTGAACTTCTGAAATTCCAGTTAATGCATTTTGGTGGGAGTAGTTAAGAATTTCAGGTTTTGTGTAGTGATGGTATATCACATCAGGGCACACAGAGAGAGCAGATTAATGCCAATGTTTGGTCAGAATTTGAATATAAAGAAAGTAAATCAGCTGAGGTAGATTAGAAGGCTCTGTACTTATATGCTAGAGATAGACGGAGAGAGAAAGTTTGTATGTATTTTCAAAGCAGGCTAATCCTCAGTAGAAATGAGTCAAGGTTTTGTAAAGGACAGTCAGTGAAGCTTCAATGATTCTGCTCAGCTCTTTTTAAATCAGATTCCAGCAGTTCTGTCCTTCCTTGAGAATAGATTCTGTTGAATGCCATTGAGTGAAAGGAAGCTTGCACTGAACAAAATGAATGATTTGCCGGTTTATTGATATACTGCACCAACCACTGTTATGCCTTAGATGTAATCAAATGAGATATTTGAGCTGTCATACATACAGGGCAAAATTTGAAAGATGATTGTGCTGTTTATGTGAAATGTATAGATTTTATGATTTTGATTATGATTTTATTTGTTTATTTATTTATTTTTTTGGGGGCGGGGGGGATGAGCAGAAAATTCTGAGGGAGAATCCCCCTTCCTCTGCAGGAAGGTATAAAGCAGATACTTGTGCACTCAGGTACTTGTTTTTTTTCATATCACCTGATGATAAAGCAGCTAATGGCTTTAAATAAGTTCTTTCATTCTTGTTTGTTACTATATGACATTGTGTAGTTTAAACCAGTTCTATTTCATGGTGAAGTGAGCTAACATTAAGGGGCCCATCATGGAAAACTTTCCCACCTGTTTTTTTTTTTTTTTTTTTTTTGAAAATTAGAGTGTGGTATAGTATGTGTTAAAGTTTCTAAACATACTTTTTAATCACCAGTCCATGAAATCTATACAGGGAAGCTAAGCTGCAGAAGCTCTCTGTTTTATTCAGTCTCATTGCCACAGCTGTATATAATCAAGCACCTATCCATGCATTCTGCCTTTACAAACATTTGTGAAAGAACGAGTCTTTTAAAGAGCTCACTGAATTTGAGTTTGGTACTGTTGCAGGAAGTTTTTTCCCTCCTAGATATTCCACGACCAACTGTGGTATTATTAAAAAGTGGCGGCAACTCAGCCACAAAGTGGCAGACCATGGGACGTTGCTGAGGCACATGAGTGCATAAAAGTCGTCAGTTTCAGTTTTGCTTTGGCATTAAAATCAGCGCAAAAACTGTGTGCTGTAAGCTTCATGGTATAGATTTCCATGGGTGAGCAACTTCATGCAAACCTTACATCACCAAGCACATTGGATGGAATTGTGTTAAGCATGCCACCACTGGACTCTGGAGCAGTGGAAACTCTTTGGAGTGACAAATGCTTCTCTATCTGGCAGTCTGAATGGCAGGAGAATGCTACTTGCTTGTCTCCATTGTGGAGGAAGGATAATGCCATGGGGTTGGTTTTCAGGGGTTGGCCTAGGCCCCTTCCAGTGAAGGTAAATCTTAATGCCTCAGCAAACTATACCAGGATGTTTTGGTTGATTGTATGCTTCCAACTTTGTGGGAACAGTTTGGGGAATACCTTTTTGTGTTGCAGCATGACTGTGCCCTAGTCCACAAAGTCATGGCTGGATAAGTGGGTCAGTGAACACTTTTGATATGAACTAGGTGATGTAGTGTCTCTCAAACGCTGGTTGAATGGGCTAAAATTGCTACAGACACACTCCAAAATGTTGTAGAAAGCTTCCCAGAAGAGCTGCAAATGGGGACCAACTCCATATTAATTTTAATAATTAACCAACTCCTATGGTTTTAGCTGTCATAAAAGCTCCTGTCAGTGTAATGTTTGTGTCCCAATACTTTTGTCCTTATAGTGTGTGTTTGTGTATGTGTGTGGATTTAATCCAGTAGGTGGCGCTACATATTGTCACTGCATCAGGAACAGCCAGTGGTTCATACTTGGATCTTGGGCAGTTTTTCTATATTTTTCATGTCCCACAATGCAACAAAAGCCTCTGGTTCCACAGGGGTGTGTGCTTGTGTACACTAGCATATTGTTATCATACACACTGTACTTTTTTCAAAATTTGTCATTTTCACTATGTCTTATTTTCTCTCACTTCTGTTGAACACAGTTTTACTCTGAGAATAATAAAGGGGACAAATGCAGTCTCGCTCTCTCACTCTCTCTCTCTCTCTTTCTCTCTCTCTCTCCCCCTCTCTCTCTCTCTTTCTCTACACATCAGAGTCAATCTTCAGGATAGTGCTTGCATGTTTCTTGCATTTGCATACAGAGTCTATAGAGATTGAAATTTCGATTCAAAATCTGGTCTCGTGTTTGTGCACACATGTATGTGTGTGTGCGTGTTTTCTTTTTACTGTCTGTGTGCCTGCCGTGTGACAAATCGCTTGCATTAAGTCCCAGGGCGCACGGTTGGAGGGGAGTGTTTGTCAAACGACAGATTACACATCAGAGTTTTATTTAACATTCCAAACAAGACCTGCACACTGAATGATTGCGTCAGAGAGGGAGAGAGAGAGAGATATGAACAGACCGGGAGGAGGAGAGACTGAAAGAAGCCTCCAGCTTTCTGAGCAGCTTTGCCCGTCAGTCTGAACGCAGTGGGTTCGAGAGAGAAAAAAGGGGTGAATGAGCAAGTGAGTGGGAGGGAAAGATAGAAAAAGAGAGAGGGGGGCTGAGGGTCAGTGTGTCTCTCAGTCCCCTCTATATCTGTGTAAATGCTTTTCTCTCTCTCGACTGGCCTCAGGTGCCTCTCCAGCTAATGGGGCCTGCCTGTCCACTCATCCGGGGTGATTGCTCTCTCCTCCATGGCCACTGAGCTACAGAGTGGCCCCTCTTACCCTTCAGCAGCTGGGCCCCACTGTGTGTGTGTGTGTGTGTGTGTGTGTGTGTGTGTGTGTGTGTGTGTGTGTGTGTGTGTGTTAACTGGTGCTGTGGTAGGAATTAGCCTTGACCAGCTGAGAGAGCAGCAAGAGTGGCCATGTTTTCTGAAAGCAGACAGAAAGTAGAGGCTGTCACACACTGCCCTGCCATTTGCCGCACTTCTGATTTCACACACAATCACACACACAATCATGTGTCACCTCACACCTGCAGCCGGAGCGGTTCTTACCTACAGAACACTTGCTCTATCTCATCATGCATCCAAATATAATCTGTGATAAATAAGTACAAATGTTATTTTAAATTATACTACAAATGCACCTATTAGAAGTAGTAGTGGTAATACTGCTAGCATATAATAAAACCACTAGTATAAACAACCCCAATTCCAATGAAGTTGGGACGTTGTGTAAAACATAAATAAAAACAGAATTCTGAGGTGCTCCCAGGCCAGCGGGGCAATATAGTCATGCCAGCCTGTCCTGGGTCTTCCCCAGGGTCTCCTCCCTGGTGGACTTGCCTGTGACACCTCACGAAGGAGGCGTCCAGGAGGCATCCTAACCAGATGCCCGAACCACCTCAGCTGGCTCCTCTCGACGTGGAGAAGCAGCGGCTCTACTCCGAGTCCCTCCCAGATGACCAAACTTCTCACCCTATCTCTAAGGGAGAGTCCACACACCCTGCAGAGGAAACTCATTTCGGCGCTTGTATTCGCGATCTTATTCTTTCGGTCATTACCCAAAGCTCATGACCATAGGTGACGGTGGGAACGTAGACCGGTAAATCGAGAGCTTTGCCTTGTGGCTCAGCTCTTTCTTTACCACAACAGATCGGTAAAGAGCCCGCATCACTGCTGACCCAGCACCAATCCGCCTTTCAATCTCCCGCTCCCTTGTACCATCACTCGTGAACAAGACCCCAAGATACTTAAACTCCTCCACTTGAGGCAAGAGCTTATCCCCGACCCAGAGAAGGCTCTCCACCCTTTTCCGCCTGAGAACCATGGTCTCAACTCTCACTGGGAACAAGTCTGACTTACTGCCGGCCATGCAAACCAAGCTCCTGCTTTGTTTGTACAGGGCCTGAATGGCTTGTAGCAAAGAGCCATGTACCCCGTACTCCCGAAGCACTTCCCACAGAATACGCCAGGGAACACAGTCAAATGCCTTCTCGAATGCAAACTCCCATGAACCCTCTAGGATCCTGGAGAGGGTGAAGAGTTGGTCCAGAGCCCAAGCTGTGTGTTGAGATGAGCCTGACTATATCTAGCCGGTATCTCTCAACCTCGCGCACCAACTCAGGCTCCTTCCCCGCCAGTGAGGTAACATTCCAAAAGCCAGTTTCAGCAACCGAGGATCAGAACGCCAAAGCCAATGCCCTCAGACACTGCTCAATCCACAAAGCACCAAACCCCTACTACTGCCCTTCCCATTGGTGGTGGGTCGAAGGGAGGGGGAACTCATGTAACCCTTTCGGGCTGGGCCCGGCCGGGCACCCTGTTGTTGAGAACCGTGTTTCTCAATGTGCAATTGCAAGGAATTTAGGGATTTCATCATCTACAGTTCATAATATCATCAAAAGATCCAGAGAATCTGGAGAAATCTCTGCAAGTAAGCAGCAAGGCAGAAAACCAACATTGAATGCCTGTGACCTTCGATCCCTCAGGTGGCACTGCATTAAAAACTGACATCATTCTGTGACGGATATTACCACATGGGCTCAGGAACACTTCAGAAAACCATTGTCAGTGAACACAGTTCGTTGCTCCATCTACAAGTTAAAACTACAAGTTAAAAAAAATGCCATGCAAAGCAAAAGCCATATTTCAACAACACCCAGAAATGCCGCCAGCTTCTCTGGGCCCGAGCTCATCTGAGATGTACTGATGTAAAGTGAAATAGTGTCCTGTAGTCTGACGAGTCCACATTTCAAATTGTTTTTGGAAATCATGGATGTCATGTCCTCCGGGCCAAAGAGGAAAAGGACTGTCCGGATTGTTATCAGTGCAAAGTTCAAAAGCCAGCAGCAACTCTGAAGGTTTGGGGGTGTGTTAGTGTCCATGGCAGGGGTAACTTGCACATCTGTGAAGGCACCATTAATGCTGAAAGGTACATACAGGTTTTGGAGCAACATATGCTGCCATCCAAGCAACGTCTTTTTCAATGCCAATGTCAAGCCACATTCTGCACGTTTTATAACAGTGTGGCTCCTGCAGTCCAGACCTGTCTCCCATTGAAAATGTGTGGCATATTATGAAGCGCAAAATATGACAACAGAGACCCCGGACTGCTGAGCAACTGAAGTTGTACGTCAAGCAAGAATGAGAAAGAATTCCACCTACAAAGCTTCAGCAATTAGTGTCCTCAGTTCCCAAACACTTATTAAGTGTTGTTAAAAGGAAAGGTGATGTGACACATTTGGAAACATGACCCTGTCCCAACTTCTTTGGAATGTGTTGCAGGCAACAAATTCAAAATGAGTGAATATTTGCAAAAAACAATGTAGTTTATCCATTTGAACATTAAATATCTTGTCTTTGTAGTGTTTGCAATTGGAAAGGGTTTGTAAATCATCGTGTTCTGTTTTTATTTCTGTTTTATACAACGTCCCAACTTCATTGGAATTGGGGTTGTAGTAATACTAATGCAGGTGTAGGCTACATGAATTACTCTTGTTGTTGATATAGCAGTAGTAACGTGACAGTAATAGTAATATTGGTAATGTTGGTTTGAGTAGTAATATTAGTAGTAGTAGTGGTGACAGTTATTAAAGCAATATGCTGCATCAAGCCAAAATTTCATTAATGCACAGCCTCAAGTGGCTTATTGCTTTTATATTTCATGGTGGCCAATATAAAACATGATGAAATGCACAACTTTTCAGAAAATAATTTATCATTAATAATAAACAAGTATTATGCCAAGGAATGTAGTTCCTTTAGAGTATGGTACTGTTGCCACAAAACCATGGACGGCTGTATAAGGAGAATATTTGATCGCCCATCGCTGTGTACTGTGGTCATTTTATGATTTTTATTTATTTATTTATTGTCAAATAAGAATGAACATATGATAACACAGCACTATTTAATGCAGAAACATTCTCTTTATAAGTACTTTTTGGTCACCAGATTAGCATCACGAATCTAACACCAATCCAGTGGTGCCCTACTTCTCCTGCTGCGGTTGAATCTCAAATAGCTCCCTGCTCCCAACATAGTTCACTACATAGAAATTTAGATACTGGGTCCTACACCCCAACAGTGCAAAATACAGCTAAGAAATGGCCATTTAGGATTCATCCAATAAATGGTATGCTGTTTGACTGTAGAGACTAGAGTTTCTAAACTTTAGTAGCACACTGTTTAGGGAGTATGGAGCCATTTGGAATTCAGTCTGGGTTTGATGGTATGAGCGAAACACGAACATTTGAAGCATGTTTTTATACCTCCGTTTTACAATTAATCATACCGTACGTACTGTAATTGTACTCTCTGGTATTAATGATGAATTTAGGCTGTTGTCTTTCTTATCTTTTAGCATAAGCTAGGCTGGTCAGCTAGCATAAGTTAGCTAGCTGACCAGCCTAGTTCTAGTTAAGAACATAAGTGAGCAGCATGAGAGTCAAAGATTATTACATTAACAGCACATGGTTTTTTGTGCAATGGCGAAGTGATACACAATTCAATTGTTGTGAGGTGGTCATAGGAGTGGTATATCGTGGATTTTACAGTGACTTTGAATGCTGCTCGGCCAATCCGATTTTAGGACCGGACCTATCAGTTTCATGAAATAAAAGTATTACAAGTAATAGTCATTGGAGTAGTAATAATTTTAATCGTACAAGTATATAATTATAGCAGCAATTGCGGTACTTGTAGCAGTAAAAGTAGAAGCAACAGTGATAACACTACAGTTATTAATAATAATAAACTAGTAGTAGCAGTTGTAATAGTTGCTATAGTAGGAATTGCAGTAGTCTAGTAATAGAAGTAGAAATAGAAGTGGTAGCAGTAATAGTAGAGTTATAGACTAGTATTAGAGTTTAGCATCTGTAATAGTGGCTGTAGTAGTATAGAAACAGACTAGTGACAGAAGCAGTAGGAATAAAAACTGTAATAGTAGTAGTATTAGTCGTTGTAGTTAACAGTGGTCAGTGTATTCATTCACCTTTATGCTGCACCGCTGTTTTAGTTCAGCTCCTCCGGTGTTGCTTGTCTGGCTCTCTGTTAGTCAGCTTACGTGTGTGTTCTGATGAGATTGTCATTTTAAAGGGTGTGATTGGAGGAAAGGAGGAATAGATGGAGCAAAACACTCCTGGTTCGTCTCTTCTGCAAGCCATGCAGTGCCAGGTGTGGGAGAGAAATGGAGAGAGGCAGAAACATCAAAGCAGGAGTGTAGCAGTGTCAGCTTCAAAGAAGGATTACCCCCTACTTCCTCTAAACCATCAGAGATGAGCCCCATCTCCCACCCGCCACAATCCAACTCAAATCTCTCTCTCTCTCCGCAATTAGCTTCTAATCATACTGCCCTCTCACTCACTTCTCATCTCTTTACCTATATCCCCCCTCCACACACATCACACGCTCGCTGTAGTCTTGGTCTGTCTCACTTATTTGCTCTGTATTTTCTCTCTCTCTCTCTCTCTCTCTCTCTCTCTCTCTCTCTCTCTCTCTCTCTCTCTCTCTGTCTCTGTCTCTGTCTCTGTCTCTCCCCTGCTTTCTCTCTCGCCCTTTCTCTCTCCATCTCCACACTCTTTCTACTTTTTCTCTGTCTCACTTACTCACTCTGTATTTTCTTTGTCTTACTCTGCTCTGTCTTGTTTTCTGTTTTCTCTTTCTCTCTCTCTTCCTCTGCTCTCTCCCTTTCTCTCTCTTTATTACTCTGCTCTCTCATTTTCTCTTTCACTTTTGCCCTCTCCCTCGCTCTCTCTTGCTTGCTCTTGTTGCATTCTACTCACTCACTCTGGCTTGTTTTTTCACTCTTTTTTTTTCTTCCACTCTATATCTCTGTTCTTATGTGTTCTGTCTGTTGTACCTGTAAGCCACAGATAGAGCAGAGAGGCAGAGAGATTGTGTGTGCGCGTGTGTGTGTGAGACTGTTATCAGTTTATATTTACAAACGTTTATCATGCTTGCACTACCTTACACTCTTCAGCTCGCGCTCTCCTGCACTCGCTCGCTCGCTCTCTCTCTCTCTCTCCCTCTCTCTCTCTCTCTCTCTCTCGCTCTCTCGCTCTCTGTATTTTAATGCTGTCTGTCTGCTGTGTGCTTCCTCTCTTTTTGCCTGTCAGAAGTCAGATGCACAAATTGGGTCTTTTGTGTTTCCAGGTTACTGTTGCCGCCTCCCCTCTTCGTCTCCACGGAGACTGTCAATTAAAGTGCAGTGGTAATGCGAGACGCCCCCGGTGGGCACAGCTCTGTGTGTGTGTGTGTGTGTGGAGGCAGAACACTTTTTTGCAGTGGGTGGTAGGCTGGAGAAGCACAGAGAGAAGGGTTTGTTGGAGGAGGTGTATGATAAATTGCTGCAACACCACTGGCAGAAATTGAAGCTGTTCACCAGTTTTAGTTCAGAAATACACACACACATACACTTGCTGGTATATGTATGTACAACGTGGTGAGTTATTTAAAACAGTCCCCTGAAGTCTCAACACCTAAGAAAGATTATTTAGGAAACATTTTAAGAAACCCTCAAGAAACATTTGAAAACATATCTTTTTAAAATGGCATTTCATTAAAAATCAATAATTTAATTATTTATGTAAGTATTTAATTTAATTATTGTTATTATTATTATTATTTTAAGCCTCAACATCTAACATCTTTTTTTTTTTTTAAAGAAATCTACAAGGATTTTTGTACACACCTCCAAAGTTCAGTCTTAGAGGCCAGTTGCATTTTGTTATATGTTATGTGCTTTATTGCTCCTACAAGAGAAATTTGTCGTTTTGCTACCTAACTATGCCCAATCTCGGAGCAGCATAGCATTACCACCTGGGACAGTGGGGGCTAAGTGCCTTGCCCAAGTGCACAACCAGGTATACCTAGTCAGTCTTTGGATTTTCTTCTTCTCACAATCCATGTAATTCACATTCAAGAACGTTGAGGTCTGGAATTTGCTTTGGCTAGTCCATCATTCTGAGAACACAGACAGAATGGGGAGAAATACTTGTGGTATTTTCATCAGATCTGAAGCACGTGTGGAGCTTCATTTGCTCCTTCTAAAGAGGGAAGCTTTAGGCTGGCTTTGCAAGGCATAACTTTCATGTTGTATGCAACATAATTTCCATGCATTCCTTGACCGTTAATCAAAGCAATTCAGAAAATTTCTTGCAACTGAACTGTGTTTACAGCACTAGTTACCCAAATTAGCAGCTCATGTTTTTTGTATACCATATCATCAGAAGTCAGTCAGGAGGACCACTATTTCTATTAATCAAATAAACCATCATCTGTTCATTCTTGTCCATTGAAAAAGAGAAATGCAGACAGACAAACATTTTCTAAACTGCTTATTCTTCTGGGTCACAGAGGGTGCTGAAACCTATCCCAGCTGTCAATAGACGGAAGGCAGCAAACATCATGAACATGTCGCCAGTCCATCGCAGGATGGTAATACGTGATGTGTATGTCACGTGATGTGTTATCACATTTTGATCGGCAGTTTCATGAAACTGGTTTTATAAATTTGAGATGCTTGCATTTGTTTCAGCTGAGTTTCAAGTGAGGCACAGAATGCTTTACATTGTGCTGTTGCAGCTGCACATTGTGTTATTGCGTGTTGATTGGCTGGTTCACAAAAATAGTTTGATAGAGTTGAGATAATTGTAACTGTTAGGTCAGAGTTTTTAGGATATTTTACATTATGCTATACAAGTGCAGTTTAGTTTTAGGCAACTAAAGTTGCTTTTAAGTTTCACCATGTAAAGCCAGCATTGAATGCTGTTTTTTGATGGTCTACCAGGTCATGGCTAAGTCCTGTTTTCTCTTTTAATCTTTTAAATTTTTCAGCTAGTACTTAATGGCTGTTTTGACTGGAAGTTAAAGAAATGAAGAGTGCTCTCTGACATTTAGAGGTTTTTAAATAGCACTTTACTCTGTCAAGACCATTTTGTTGGTCGTAACATTTGCGGTAAGGCCCCGTCTTTTGGTTTCCTGTATTGGCAGCACCTTTTTTTTTTTTTTTTTTTTTTTTTTGGAAATATACAAAGACAAATGCATACACACACACTATATTGATTTAGAGCTAGGTTTTGAAGCTGTGATGGTGTGTGTTGTATAGAGCATGCTGAGAAGTGAAGAGAGGAGGTCTCTGCTGTTGTACAAGACCACACGGGTAAGGACCAGATTTAGGACTATGACAGCAAACATTGGAGTGCCATGTGGTGTATACATGCCTCATATGTGAGCTGTTCTCTGAGAGGTACAGCAGGCTGTTGAAAGTGCTGCCACTGAAAACCTCCCAAGAGCACTGACCCCTTCAACAATTGCTGGAGAATATACATGATGTAGAAATATAGAACTACTGAAAAATCTGCCTGCACAAAAACAGACTGGAGAAATTAAGGAAAAAGAAAACCCTATGATTTTGAGTCTTCTTTTAATTCTAAAACATTTTTGTTGCTTTCTTTGCTTAAATCATTACCATCTGCCTGCATTTTATCTGTAGCAATTCACTGTATTCATTAGTTAAAAGAAAACAATGTATTTTAGCTGCAAATGGGAATCTGGCCTCAAAGATGTTGAATGATTACATCTTACAAGTTTCTATTTCTGTCACCATAGACATCCAGCCTGTGTGAGCATGAATTCTGTCTTGTATTTTCTCCAAAGGCTACAGCATTTGAAAGATGCAATTTTTTGCATTTTCAAGATATCTCCGCAAACTTTGTCCTTTTGTCGAACAAACGAACAACAAGAGTATTTGACCTTTATGCCACAAAAATGACTTTAAAATCAGGATGCACAGCTGTCGGATCAGAAAAGTGTCTGGCATTTTGCTGCACTGATACAGGTTGCATGGTACAGTTCAGATGATCTCTGTCGCATGTATTCAAAAGCCGTGACGGGGAAGAGGCTGACTGGAAGTAGAGAGTGACCTGAGAATGTGCAGAGGTGGAAGCATAGGCGATTGCATTCTGCTACTTATGAGAGAACTTGCGGTCTCAATTGTGCCTTTTTACATAAATGCTGGCGAATGGCATAGCATACTGATGTTATTTAGTTTGAGGTTTGTGTGAACATATTTCCTATATAGACATCTGTCTGCTCCATTAAGGAATATATATCTAATCTCTGGACTGGCACTAAGTTAGATTTTTATGTATGCAAATCTGTCACCTTTTGGTTGAAAACACCCATCCATCCATCCTCTTCCGCTTCTCTGGGGTTCGGGTCACGGGGGCAGCATCCTAAGCAATGAGGCCCAGACCTCCCTTTCCCCAGCCACTTCCACCAAGGGGGATTCCAAGGAGCTCCCAGGCCAGCTGGGCGATATAGTCATGCCAGCGTGTCCTGGATCTTCCCCGGGGTCTCCTCCCAAGTGGACTTGCCTGTGACACCTCCCGAGGGAGGCGTCCAGGAGGCTTCCTAACCAGATGCCCGAACCACCTCAACTGGCTCCTGTCAACGTGAAGAAGCAACGGCCCTACTCTGAGTCCCTCCCGGATAACAGAACTTCTCACCCCGTCTATAAGGGAGAGTCCACACACCCTGCGGAGGAAACTCATTTTGGCTGCTTGTATTCGCAATCTTATTCTTTCGGTCATTACCCAAAGCTCATGACCATAGGTGAGGGTGGGAACGTAGATCAACCAGTAAATTGAGAGCCTTGCCTTATGGCTCAGCTCTTTCTTTACCACCACAGACCGGTAAAGAGCCCGCATCACTGCTGACCCAGCACTAATCCGCCTTTCAATCTCCCGCTCCCTTGTACCATCACTCGTGAACAAGACCCCGAGATACTTGAACTCCTCCACTTATCCACCTGAGAACCATGGTCTCGGATTTAGAGGTACTGATTCTCATCCCGGCCACTTCACACTCGGCTGCAAACAGATCCAGCGAAAGTTGAAGTTCGCGGCCTGATGTCCCCAATAGGACCACATCATCTGCAAACAGCAACGATGTGACCCTGAGGTCATCAAACCGGACACTCTTCATCCCCTGACTGTGCCTAGAAATTCTGTCCATAAAAATTATGAAATTATGAATCGTTGACAAAGGGCAGCCCTGACGGAGTCCAACTCTCACTGGGAAAGAGTCTGACTTACTGCTGGCTATGCGAACCAAACTCCAGCTTTGTTTGTACAGGGCCTGAATGGCTTGTAGCAAAGAGCCATGTACCCCGTACTCCCGAAGCACCTCCCACAGAATACCCCAGGGAACACAATCGAATGCCTTCTCCAGATCCACAAAGCACATATGGACTGGTTAGGCAAACTCCCATGGAGAGGGTGAAGAGTTGGTCCAGTGTTCCATGACCAGGGCGCAACCCGCACTGCTCCTCCTGGATCCGAGGTTTGACTATAAGCCGAGGCTGAGTAGTGTGATACCCCTGTAGTTGGAACACACCCTCCGGTCCCCTTTTTTAAAAACAGTTACCACCACCCCAGTCTGCCAATCCAGTGGCACCGCCCCCAATGTCCATGCAATGTTGAAAAGGCGTGTCAAACCAAGACAGCCCCACAACATCCAGAGCCTTGAGGAACTCAGGGCGGATTTCATCCACCCCTGGAGCCTTGCCACCAAGGAGCTTCTTAACTACCTTAGCGGCCTCAGTAATGGACAAGCCTATTTCCATGTCCCCAGACTCTGCCTCCTCACTGGAGAACATGTCGGTGGGATTGAGAAGCTCCTCAAAGTATTCCTTCCACCGCCCAATGACGTCTTCAGTCGAAGTCAGCAGCACACCATCTCCACTATATACAGAGCTAGTGGCACACTGCTTTCCCCTTCTGAGTCACCTGACGGTTTGCCAGAATCTTTTTGGAGCCGACTTAGTCACTTTCCAAGGCCTCACCAAACTCCTCCCACATACGGGTATTTGCCTTGGCGACGACTGAAGCCGCAAATCGCTTGGCCTGTCGATACCTGCCAGCTGCCTCTGGTGTCCCACAGGCCTACCATGCCCGGTAGGACTCCTTCTTCAGCTTGACGGCATTCTCACCCGGGGTGTCCACCACCGGGTTCGAGGATTACCGCCCCGACAGGCACCAACTACCTTACGGCCACAGCTGCAGTCAGCCGCTTCAACAATGGAGGAGCGGACCATGGCCCATTCTGAGTCAATGTCCCCCACCTCCCCCGATATCTGGTCAAAGTTCTGACCGAGGTGTGAGTTGAAGATCAGTCTGACAGGTTCTTCTGCCAGACGTTCCCAGCAAACCCTCACTATACGTTTGGGCTTGCCAGGTCTGACTGGCATCTTCCCCTACCACCTGATCCAACTCACCACCAGGTGGTGATCATTTGACAGCTCAGCTCCTCTCTTTACCCGAGTGTCCAAAACCCACAGCCGCAAGTCCGATGACACGACTACAAAGTCAATCGTTGAACTGTGGCCTAGGGTGTCCTGGTGCCATGTGCACTTGGTTGAAAACACCATTCATGTGAGTCATGTCGATTGAAGAGTTCTTGATTTTAGGAACACTTCAAAACACTTCTCAATTAATTTTTTTAGGCTAGTCAGAACTTAGATAACAATACTGAAAAGAGCTCATTTAGCCAAATAACCAAGACAGTCGGCTACCATTTAGTTTGTATCTGAAATTTATGTGCAGCATATTTATGTCCACAGTCTATGATTACTATAAGAGCTAAACGACAGTGGCAAGTATCGGGGTCCAAGTGCTCAGTACCATATGAAGCAAATAGAACACAAATAATGAGAAGTTTTTAGAAAGGCTACTGTTTGTAATAGATGTGAGGTCTCAAAATACATGTCTGCCAAATTTTATTCACACCGACCCTTTTGATCTTGATGTGGTAAGCACCAGTTTATTAACAAATTAATCAGAATAACTAAAAAAGAACAGTAAAACATTTGGGCATCATTTTTTAAAAATGCTTGTTCAGTTCAAATAGAAAAAGAGAGGTATAAAATAGAAATGCAAAAATTATTATAAACCCAAGGAAATTTTGAAGGAAATGTCATAAGTGGATCTCAACACAAAAATGTAAAATGGAAAAAAGTTGGATTTGAGCTCTTTAACTAATTAATGTGATACTGCAGAGATGTGATACTGCAGCAGTCAGCCCCAATGTCTTTCTGTTTGCCACTGAATCATTCCATATCACTTCTTCTCACATCTCCTTCTCTTCCTTCACTCTCCCCATTATTAAACTCTCCCACCCTTTCTATCTCCTCCATCAGAAGCCCAGCAGGCCAACTCCTACCTCTGCTCAGTTTTCTATTTCTCATTCTCTCCTTTTCGCTTCCCCCCTGCTTTCTCCACTTCTTTCAAATGAGTTGTTCTCAACATCCGTCCATCCATCCATCCATCCACCCATTTCCCATAGGTCTATTCAATTATCTTGGCAAAGATTCCACTGCCACTAGCATCTGGAATGCAATGGAGGTGTGAGGGTCAGTAATGTGGTCAGTCATCTCTTCATATTTTCTATACTTCTTTGTCCAGTTTGTAAATGAAGTGTTCCTTCTGCACTTGGCTGATTGCTTAAAGCTGCAAAATTCTTTTAATGTGGGCCACAGTGAGATGTGTGGGTGTGTATTTGGTTACATTCATTTTAAGAACAAAAATGTCCTGTAGGAAAACCAGTGAAAAACAGCAGTAGCCTGTTTAGAGAATAACTAAGTAGTCCTCACTTTGTGAAGTACTTTTTATCAAGGCTGCATGACTGTATCTTATAGTGAGACCACTGTTTGTTTAATTTCTAACCTCAGAAGCCATAAAGTACAAGCTATTCCTTTTTTGGAGGTATCTCTGAGATTAGATGTGAGATTATCCACTTGCATAAGGCATGGGGAAGTCATAGAAAAATAAGCAAAAAGTCTCCAAAGCTTTTTGTGAGCTGTCATTGTTCATTTTTGCTGTTTTTTTTAAAGATATAAGGAGAATAGGATTCCTAACAACCATACAGAACCAAAACCTTTCACAGAGAGATTTATCACAGAGAGTAAATCCAGCTCCACTCTTACTTCAGTCCACAGGTGTTTCTGTCGATCTTGCACTGTAATAAGATGCTACTCAACACTGTAGGTCTGAAAGGATGTGTAGCTTTCAAGAAGCTATTCCTGAGAAAAGGAAATCAATAATAAAAGAGAAATAACGATACAAAACTGGGGTAGTTCCCCTCCTGTCACTGGGGTGGGACCCTCAAGGGTATAGCTCAGTACCTTTAGTCAGGGAATATATTTGTACCACAATCCATTAAAATTATATTTTCTAAGTTATACTGACTTTACACACCCCATCTCATCTCCAGGTTTTTTTATTTTATTGTTTATTGTTCTAATGTTTAAAACATTAGGTTATGAACAAAGGTTAAGTACAAATATATACTTTTCCACTGGGAAAATTTACAGCATATAATAGGACCTTAAAACCATACCTGCATACTTAAAACTATACCTGCACAGTATCTTTATTTTTAACAGTGTAGTGTTCTCAGAATAATGGACTCCTCAACGTGACTGAATGTGTTTGGTATTGCTTGGTTCGTAAGAAGCAAGTAAATGCAGCCAACTTCTAAGACTGAACTTCGGAGGTATGGAAAAATATTCCTGCATAGGGAATAGGGAAAAACAGAAATATATAGTTGTGAATTAAATTTCTGTTACACTTTCTTGTTTTCCCTGCTCTAACACCTGACCCTGCGCATGAAAAGCATGTTAATTACCTAAAGAACTGATTAACACCTATTATAAGTGTTATGTTAAGTTGACATTAAAGTCAGACATCAGTTGGAAAAAGTCTTTATAATTGTTTACATGGGTTTAAAGGGGAATTTCACTTCTTTCAGAAATTCTGCATAATTCAGTTGTTGATGTTTTCTTTGTGTGATATTTTGCTTTGCATGTATCTCGCCACTAAGAACAGTTGAAAACACCCACATTTTAGTTCAAACTTTTATCTCAAAACTATTATAAAATATATCTCAGACATCAGACAACATATTTTGAACCATTTTATGTATTAACTGTTTAAGTATTAACTGTTTTAGAGGCATTACATTGTTTTAAGGTCTGGTACCTGTCACCACCAGAGTGAACAACTGGCTTGGTCAGTTTCTCAAGAATGTTCACATCACATCACACTTCACATCAAAGCACTATAATTCTATCCTGGTATTAGGACCAAATTAATTTAGCTTAAATCTTACTGAATTATTTATGCATAATTTTGGGTAAAAAAGTTCCTCTTATAGTCAGATGTCTAGCTGTAGGTGTCAAGCCCCCCACCACACACACACACACAGCTGGTATGAAAAAGGTAAGGGTGTTGCAGAAAATGGAGGTTTGAGTGACGTGATTGTAAAGAAGAGCAGCTCTGGTATCCTCATATACACACACTCAAAGAGGGTCATGATGCATCCACCTGGTTCATCTTAATTCATCTCTCCACTCTTTAGCCCTTTGCTTTAATTCTAGCTGCCTCTAAACCCACCTCTCTCATTCTTTCATCCCACACTCAAAATCCTCTTTTCATTTTTCTCTCGTTATCCACGTCTTCTCAGAATCCATATTTCCCCCTATTATGTGCCCTTTTACCTTGCACTTTCAGCTTCCATCTCTCTCGGCTTCCAAACCAGTCTCTCTCTCCTGTCCTCCCCTCCCTCTCTCTGAAAGCTCGCTGTGGTGCAGCATGGACCTTCCTGGCTGTGAGCAGGCTGCCTGCTGCTGCTGGCCATGGTGCTGCATGGCTGGCTAAGGTTTAAGGCAGCTCGCTCTCTGTGCTGTTGGAATGATGCGATAAGTGATTGGCATTCACAGCTCGTTTTTCCGCAATGGGGTTATGGCACTGCCATCCACCATTACCCTGGCGCCACCAAGTAAAAATAGCCCATTGAACCACCTGACTTCCACCCCTCAACCACCTCCACTCCACTCAAACAGAGCATCTGCTAAGCATAAACAGACTAAAGGAGATGGACTGTGTGTGTGTGTGTGTGTGTGTGTGTGTGTGTGTGTGTGTGTGTGTGTGTGTGTGTGTGTGTGCGCGTGCGTGCGTGCGTGTGTGTGTGCACTCACGTATTTAGCTCCTTGCGGGAACCAGATGTTCCCAGAATGATGAGAAGCATAAACATTGTGACATTGTGGTGGGGACCTTTGCCTCCTTCTGGTTGGAAAACTTTTTTTTTTTTCTCTAAAAATGCTTTTCTTTGCCAAACTGAAACATTTTTAGTAGCACTTGAGCCCTACCATAAAAATGTGATGGCAGATGTCATAAGCTGTCATGACAGGTTTTGTTCAGTAATGCAAAAATGCCATGTTACCGTTATTGAGAATTGTCATAGCAAATGCTTTAATGTTTGATATTAGTTCAAGTTCAACAAGTGGGATTAGGTGAATTGCATTTTTCAGCTACAATAATACATATGTGAATAGAAATACTCACAAAGATAGGAATACAAATCATCACTGTCCAAAAAATAATCTCCAAAGTGGCATCTTTGCAGGAGAGGGCCAAAATGAAAAATAAAAGTCAAAAATATGGCGATATTTGTTTCATATTTGTCATGTAAATATCTAGCAAAGCTCAAAAGGTTCTAAAATAAAACTTGGACTACCTGAATTAGCTTTACAGAGACATGTAACATTTATGTTTGTAGGGTTTTTAGTACAGTATCCCAGCATTGCCTAAACATTCTGTGTAATAAATATATCTTTAAATATCAATTCAAAATAATGGCCAGATCTGTCCAATGAAGGTTTTTTTCCAGCTCAGTATTTGCTGATACAGTTATGATTCTGATATCATCATACATCCCTAATGTTTTTAGAAAGTATGATGTTGAGATGCGAGAAAGCTTCACCTTTGCCTACTTAATTCTATATTTCGGGTTAATTAGGCATAAGTGTGGAAGTGTTTAGCTACAATCATGAGCACTTCAGTGAAAATATCCCCCAAAACTACTGTTCAGACAGGTAAAATTGTAAACATGTAGCCAAAAGGAAATGAACGTCTTTAATTTGTTCCTGGGAGAAGTAACAAGTGCTGCCAACACACATACACTCACGGCTGGCCTCTCAGTCCAGTCTGTTGCTGTACCTAATTGAAGTTTGGCTAATAAAGGTCAATGATGCTCTCCTCCCTGTGTATCTGTGCCTGATAGTGGATGTTCCTCTGAGCCCTTTTCTCTAAATTTTCCTGAATGCTCTATACAATAGCATCATTCCTAGACCTTAATTACCCGATCCGCTCCCTCTTTATCCCTGCCATACTGTCAAAGAATACACACTGATTGAGACCAACCCCAACTTTATTATCTGCTCTGAAATTACTGAGTCCTTTTGACTCCCCTTGTCTATTGAGACTGGTCTGCCACAGGCCAACAATTGCTCAATCAGCATGGCTGTGTGCAACCCTGATGCGTGTTAATAACATCAGTGGAATGGTGTGGTGGAGCACTCTGCGAAGTATAAGTGGTGAAAGCAAAGTTAGTAGAGTTTACTAAAGAGATAAATAGAGTAAAAATGTGAAATGTAAGTCAAGAGAAATATCTTTTTGTTGTTGTTGTTGAAGCCATATTCCTATCCACATTTCTGTCTTTGCTGCACAATGTGAACATAAAGCAGATGAAGATAACTGATATTACCTTACTTAATAAAATGTACAATGAAGAAAATCAATACAATGAGATGTGGTCCTTTCCTGCATATGGAGGTAATAGCATTCTGTAGGCAGTGTGTTATGTTTTTATACCACCGACATGAAAAACTGCAGTGGAACATGCCAGAAATTAATAGCATATGCCAATCACAAGTGGAACGTCACTGATTTCTTTACCATATCTCATTTAGATTATTATGTAATGATTGTTTAAAGGGGACCCCACTCTCTCGATGAGCCCTGTGTTCTCTGATTGGTCAGCTCATCCACTCTGTTCTGATTTTGAAACTGCTGCAGACTGAATATTCTGTCCTGAGCAGCTCTAAACTATTTTTCCAGTGACTGCAGTTCTGCTGTATTGGTTTGAGCCAGAGTTCTTTCCTGAAATTCAGGTCAGCACCTTCTCAACATGGCTACAAAACTGAGTATACTATTCCTGGCCTCCAGGATTTGCTGTACATTGTGTGAGGACATGCTAAACTTGCCAGTAAACCGAGAATTAAGGATCCTGTTACGAGATTACATCATTTTGTCACAAAGGGAAAGGGCTGGAATTCCAACAAGGCATTTCAAGCAGCTGAGCAAAGTGGTTTCGGTGGAAGTGAGGTTTTTTTGTGTTGTTGTTGTTGTTGTTGTGTTTTTTTTTTTGTTTTTTTTTTTTGTTCCAAAATATCTTTGTCATTTAAATTTTTTCCAGATGCACCGTATACATACACATCACCACCTTTCAATACAGCATCAAACAATTCAGTTAATTGAAAAGAAATACTACTAATAATAATAATACATAAGTAAAGATGCTAAATAATAATTGTTTTAAAAAAAAAACCCTTCCCCAATTTTCATAGTTTACAGACTCACATTAATTGAGATTTGTAGTTTTCATCTGTAATCATAATCATGTATGGTTCCCAGAGATTGACAGAATCTTCTTGGTTGCCCCTTATAATGTATTTCAATCTCTCTAGTCCAATAGAGTTCTCTTATTTTCAGTGTAGGACCTTCCATGCTCTTCCAGCACAGTGCAATGGTCCTCCTGGCCTAAAGAAGTCCAAAGTCCAGTGCTGGGTATTGTATCGGCATTTGTAAAAAATCCTTCTGATACATCCCAAGGAAACACAGTTTGGCATTTAAGGGACTTTGGTCATAAATATTTCTGCCAAACACTCTAACATTTCTCCAAAAACCCATAAACAGTGAAAAAGATTTTTCCCTTTTCATTCATACACTTTGTACAAATATCTGGAATATTAGCAGACCTATGGTGGAGTTTAACAGGCGTTATATACATCCTCATCAGCCACTTATATTGAAGTAAACGAAACCTTGTATTTACTGTTTGCTTTTAGACAAGCTTTAAGACAAGCATCTCCCCAATCTCTTTCATCAGTGTTCTCTTTAATATCTATTTCCCATGCGTTTAGTCTGTCTGATACTGATTCAGTGCTATAAGCAACTAATATATTGTAATATTTAGATATATGTCCCTTTCCTTCTTAACTCCCCTTAACTTCTTCAAGTTCTGTGTTGTTAAGAAAGGGATTTTTTGTACATCTTTTCAGTGTCTTAATATCAGATGAATATAAATATGAACTCAATGGTGAATCCGGAATGAACTTTTGTTCAATATCTACCCAGGCAGGTGTTGTCTCTACACTGAAATGGAACGAGGCCGCAGTTAGCTGGGTAGCCATGTAATACCATTTGAAGTTAGGTAAGTTGGAGGCCTCCCCTCTCATAAGGTAAAAATAATAGCTTAAGACAAAGTCTAGCTTTCCTATCGTTCCAAATAAATTGAGTTAGTGATTTATTAAGTGTATCGTAAAAGGACTTCGGTAATGGCAGTGGAAGTGTTTGAAAATAGAATAAAAATTGGGGCAGAATTTTCATTTTTATTTAATATATTCGTCCGATCATAGATATAGGCAATGTAGACCAGTGATTACGGTGGAAGTGAGTTACTCCATCTGGCATGCACTTTGAGCTTTGTAACATTGAAAACCATTTAGATGCACAGAAAGATATATAACACACTAAAGGAAAGGTCCCATTTATGTGCCAGTTATGTCACGAAGAAATCACGTTTAACGTGCCGATGTCTCTTGCTGGTTTTGAATGGTATACAGTCATATACAAATGTTTGGCACCCTTCGTTAGGTGTTTTGTTGATTATCTAAGTGAAGATAACTTAGCACGTCCTCTATGGGATGGAGTAAAAATAAATAAATAAATAAATAAGACCTAAACATGTGGCTTTTACAAAAGTTATGGAAGAGTTTGTTTTCTTTTTTCAGCTAATAAATGCACTAAAATTGCAGAAAAATGCCGCATTTATTTTTGACTAAAACTCCTATTTCTTTGAAAGGGGAGCAGATCTGTAAATACAAAACTGAAAGTGTCATTGTCACATATGAAATCACAGCAGCATATATGGTTTGTAGCATTTGGTTTAATTAATGCACATAAAAACCTTATGAAATCAATAAAACACATTTGTCATTATTTATATATATATATATATATATATATATATATATATATATATATATATATAAATCTTTACCGATCTTTATCTTTACCGATATTGAGCTTCTTATTGGATTTTGCTTGGTGGTCAGAAACGCTTCTCCTTTCCCTCTGGCTGTGATGTGGTATTAGGACCAGTTGCAGTTCATAGCAACAATTTGAGGGTTATTTGTTTTATATTTGCTTTTCACTTTCCGCTGCACAACTGTCGGCTAGGAGCTATGCTCGGAAGCTGTCATGTTGAAAAGTGCAGCTGGCCTGCTACTGATCATTTCCCTAGGTTAGCTAGCCAGCTATATTAATCAGCAGCCCATCAAATTGTGGGAGACGTAGGTAAAATTATGTTAGACCTTAGGTTCACATTTGAAATTGAAGTACTAGCATCAACGGTACGTCTGTAAATGTGCTCTGACAACCTCATTTGAAATCTAGATCTGGTTACCTCTACATTTCAGCCTGGAGGGTTGAAAGTATGTTCTGAGAGGAATTTTCAAACAAGAATCCTGACCATTCAAGCACACGAATGGTGTGAGAGAACAAATTTACCAACATGGCCATGGCACACGGCCTCGAAATAAGAACAGAGTCAGACGCAACCTAGTCTTGTGATCTCGTATTGAGAACTTTTGGGGGAAAACATGAAACTTGAAAAACTTTATTCAAAAAATACTGCCCCATGTTTTCATGTCTGCCAAAACACAAAAAACACATATTCACTCATTTATTTTAATAGAATAAACTTAATTCATGTATAGCATTCCTTAAAGCAAAAGATTTTAATCTGAAGTGCAAGTCAGTAAAAAATCTGAAATGTGCTTTGATGTCTGATTTTAAACTAATTCAGTAGAGTGATCCATTAATATTATTAGACCAAAAATATCAGTGCAACCCTAGAAAAAATATCCAGAAATGAGTTGAGTTTGTCATTCATAATTAAGTGCAGATTTGTCAAAGGGGGAGACAAAACAGCAGCTTATATTCCTCTGGCTCTATATCTGGGGCATTCTTTCCACACCTGGCTCTCCAGACAGATGTTTTCAGCTGTTTCTGTCAAATACTGGAGCTCTTCCAGCCGAAACAGCATGTTCACCAGTGTGCTGCTAACTGTAATCTCGTGGCACCCCCTGTGCTAATTGCCCCACTGTGATCCTTTAAGATAACATGGCTTTGTCACGTTCCTGATCATCTGGCCTGCAAATTTGTGTTTTTTATCCCAGTTAGTAGGTGATGTACCTACTATATGTGCCTATACAGAGAAGGAGTTCAGGTACTTTCTGCAGTATGCTCGGTTTTCATTTGAACCCACAAAACCTTGTTTTTTGTGTGTTTTTCTTTCTCTTATATTTTTCTTTCTTTATTTCTTTTTTTCTTCAGTATCAATATATCAAAGGATTGATGTAGCAAGGTTACGCTGTCAACACTAGAGGTGCTTACCAGTTAAACACAGTTTTCCAGTGCACTGCTGATAAACACTTTTTTCTCAAAACCTGCTGAAAACCACACTTTTCTGTCAGCTTTATTTCTCTCTCTTGCTCTCTCTCCTCCCCTCTTTCTCCTGTGTAAGCTGTGAGAAAGTGTGGGTGCTGTGTCATGTGTTCCGTTTGACTGTGGATATGGCGGGCTGTGTCGTGGCCAGTAGCGATTTAGTTGCAGGCTTTAGTCCAGCCTGGCTCTATTGTGCCTGAGGGGCTGCGGTGTCCGCAGGCCCGCTCTCTCTCTGCTCTCTGGAGGCCTCTGCAGCAGCAAAGCCAGTTGCTTCGGGTTAACGACTTCAGCTCCAGATCCGTTTTTATGAGAGGGCCGGCAAAAGCCACAAATACAGTGGATTTGTTTAGAGCGAGCGGCTCACAGGTGATGTATGAGCCAGTTAAGGGCCTGTCTGCTTCTCAAATCGCCGAGCTTTCCACCCTGATGTACTGCCCAGGGCCCAGCGCCTCTAATCTTTCTGCGCATTGCTATGGAAACCCTCACTCAAGGCCAGGAAAGTAAAATGGAAAAGAAATACCCTCACCACAATCTGATGGTTGTGTTCTTTTTTTTTTTTCCCTCTCCTCTCCCTCTCTCTCACTCACTCTTTCCCTCTCCCTTTCTCGTTCTCTTTCTCTTAGTCTCTCTCTCTCATTCTGTCTATATCCTGCCTCTTTCTTGTTCCATTTCACTGTTTTTCTTTTTCTCTCTTTCTTTGTCTCTGTCTTGTTCTCTCTATCTCTCGTTTTCTCTCTCACTTTCTTTTTTCTTTATTTCTTACCTTCTCTCTTTAAAATTCAAATTTCATTGCTATGGGATTCAGGTCTGGAGAAAGTGCAGACCACTCCATTTGAGGTACCCCAGTCTCCAGCAGCCATTCCCTAATGATGCAACCTCGATGAGCTGGAACATTGTCATCCATGAAGATGAAATTAGGCCTGTATTGTTCATGCAGAGGCACAATGACTGGATTAATGATGTTATTCAAGTAGTATGGGCTTGTTACTGTACCATTCACAAAGTGTAGGGCAGTTCTGTATTGACTATATTCTGTATTGACACCTGCCCACATTATAAGACCACCACCACCTTGTCGTTCAGCTCCTTGTTAGAGAACAGCAACTTGTGCAAAAAGTATTGAAACATTGAACAGTTGGCCATGCACATTCAAAAGTTTAGAGAAGGTCACACCCGTAAAGGTTAGAGTGCATTTTAGGTTCATCCTGAAATTTCACCCGAAAGCCAAATATCCCTAATGTTTTGTGAGTAGTGTATATAATAAAATTGATATGTATAGACAGTAGCATAAACAATTATAAAAAAAACAAACAAATAAATAAGCGATACATATATAGCATATTTAAGAAGATAATGTTATCAGAAGAGTTCAAACTGTTCAAAGAATACGTCTCTTATTGATTGGTCTTTTGGAGGATAAAGGTTTTGCCCATTAATTTGATTTGATGCTGTTTATGGAGGAGCCAGAGGACAAGCTTAGATGCTGAAGCTCAGTGATCTGTTATCTGAGCAAGCAGAGGATATGAGGTTCTGAGGACAGGTGATCGGGTGGTCAGAAGAGATTTCTTGAAAGGAAAAGTTATTATTAATTTCCAATCTGAAATAAGCAGGATCTTGTTCAGTTATGAAGAACGCCGCATATGACAATAACATTTAAGATTATCTTTGATGTTTGTATAAGACTTCTTAAGACTTATATACCTTGGGTAGCATAAACCAAAGATAATAAATATTGGTTATGAATGTCCTTGCTACTGTCTGTGTGCGTGTTGTACACATGTATGGTAATTGGTTAAAAAAAAGTTCCTGTTACTGACCTCAGGTTGAATTTATATATCTTTTATTCATGAAGTGTATTTCATTAAGTTCATCTGTTTATTTGTTTGACAGGGGCAGTGCTCATTAATCAACAGGAAAAAAATGCTGTAAATGAGCCAGAGTTAGCCCTATAGGCTTGTGTGTGTGTGCATGTGAGTGTGAGTAATAGTAGCAGGCAAAAGTCCCTACTGCTAACCTTGAGTTGAACTAAGAATGTGTGTGTAAGTGTGAACCATGCACGTGCTTGTTCCATTCTACAAAAATCAGATGATCTGTCACATGTAACTAGTTTCTAATTGAATCCTTAATAGTTCCTTAATCTGTCATATGCACAACCTGGAATCTAGGTTATGTTTTATTGGATTTGGATCAATCTGATTGAGTGATAGTCATTATTTTACAGATCTTTTTTGAACATGTGTAGATGTGTAGAGGGCAATGGCTTGCGCTTTTTTGTGCTCTCTCTCATTCACATTCTCTCTCTCCCTCTGTCTTTCGCTCTGTAGAAAAGGATGAGACTGGAGTGATGGACAGCCTGCTGGAAGCGCTGCAGTCTGGAGCTGCTTTCAGAGACCGCAGGAAAAGAGCACCTAGGCCCAGAGGTGAGTTTCATGTCTTTCATCATCTCTCCTTTCCCTCCATGACACACGATCCTTTTACGTCGCTTTTATTTAGATGCCCCCCTACCTCTCCAGTCCTTCTTCAGTAATCCCCTTTTTGAAGAATACGCCATCTATCTGACCCCTCTAGTCATCGGGATTCATACCCTGACCTCTGCTTTCAAACAGGCCGTCTGTATGTATAATATCATATTGTTGTAGCCAGCGTGGATCCCAAGGGACTGCCTAAGAGGGTTGTTTTTTTCCACCTCCCAGAAAGGTAAGGGGAGCTGGGGGAGAAGGTGCTGTCTGCCCCCAGCCTATTATGACTGGCTTTCTGGCTCAGATCTTCATACTGGCTGGCTGATGTCATAGTTGGTTACAAACCCGAGTGCCTCTAGTAGGCCCAGATCTGATCACACTGACGCCAGTCTGAGTCGATATGGTCCTTTTTCACGATGTGGACATGCAGGAAGACACACACAAGCACGCCAGCTTACACAAACACACAGTGAGATGTATGTTCTCCTCCAAAAATACTGGCATACAAGAAGACATATACTTGCCCATGCTCTCAGATAGGCTTAGTAAATAAATAAATGAAGTGCGTCATGAATGGGTGCTACTACTGCAGACACAATTTGCAAAATTAAATCAGTATTTCAGGAGCATCCATCTTAAGCTGCCAAAGTAGAAGAGTAACTATTATTATTATAATAGTTATTATAATAACTATTATGCAATACTGTGCAAACATTAGTGACTACATTCCTTTTATTCAATTTCCAGTCAAAATGACCGTTAAGTACAAGTTATTAATTCTTAAAGAGATATTTGGAGGAGTTTAGATATAAGATAATGCACTTGCATAATGAAGGAGAAAGTTGAAGGAAAATAAGTACATTTTTTGAAAGATATAAAGAAAATAGTAGGTGCTCAAACAAAGAAGTTGCTGATGTTCTCAAAACACCCCAGTGGACACACCAGAGGTCAACATCACTGCACGTATATCGCTGTTGTCGGAATAAAACCAAAGTGATAAATTTACAGGAGAAAAGAAAAACATTACTTTTTTTTTTTTACCCAAATTTCTCCCCAATTTAATCATCTCCAATTCTACCCGCTAGTTTGGACTCCCTTGATCACACGATGCTATCAACGCTAGGATGATGAAAGCTAACAAACGCTTCCTCTGTTACCTGTTAACTGAACGCACTCGAAGGAAACGCCAACCGCCAGATCTGTTACGTCAGCTAACAGACGCCTGCACTGACTCGCATCATGTTAAGTGGTGGGGAGAGTGAAAGAGAGCGAGGCCAATTGTGCTCTCTTGGACTACCGACTATGGATGGCTTGTAGCATCACACAGGATTGAATTTGTGACCTTCTGATGATAGGGCCAACGCTTAGACAGCTGCGCCAGTCAGGAGCCTACATAATTTACTTTTAATGTAAGTCAATGGAACCATACTGTTTTCCAAGTCAATTTGGGAGATTTCTTTCCATTCATCGTGAGATTTATTCACAATGTAAAGAGCAACAGGCATTTTCAAATTATGTCAAAAATGGAAATAAAGATTTGGGCAGCTTCTATGACTGAACCTTGTAGGTGTAGAAAAATGTCCCTGCTGATCACCAAAAAGAAAGGAAGTTGTTTTAAAGGAAAAGTTTAATACTTCACCGTCATTGTACTTGCAAAATACTGAAAATTTAAGATATTATACTTGTGTAATTTTCTGTTAAATGGATGTTTTCTTGATGCTGAAAAATATAATAACTTGTAGTTATTGGCCATTTTGAGTGGAAATCAAACAAATGAAGCATGGTCTTTGACTTTTGCACAGTACTGTATGATTGAGCTCAGGACTACTATCCAATAGTTCTGCCTATATCAGGAGGAGACCAAAAAGTCAGAATCAGCTCCCCACTGACACAGCACAATAGCCTTATCATCTCACTACGGACAGTGATCGGAATATACCCCACTACACTATAAAGAAATCAACCCCCTGTTGGCAAAAGCATCCAGAATAATAACCTAACTATCAGACTGGAGCGATCATACTGCCTGGCTGTATGAGGTGAAATCAGTCGCTCGCAGAAGTATACATTGCCTCCATTCTCACAGATGGTATGTTATCTGTGTAATGCTGTGTTAAGTGCACGTATGTGTCTTTCTTAGTCTCGCACTCATACGTTATCTGTCTGGTGTTCCACAGATGAGCCACCTCAAACAGTCAGCCAAAGGCCAGTTCTGAAAGACTGCAACCATGGTAAATAGAAGAGCGAAAAGAAAGCGTCTCTCATCTGTGTGCTTTGCTCACGTTCTCCACTTCTGTGAATCTAACCTTAGTCCTTGTTCTTTAACACCGTGCTGTTAGTCTTTTTCCATCTCTGGCACTATAAGGGCATTATGAGCTTTGCTTCATTCTTCAGCCACTGAGATCTTTGGGAAATTGAGATTGATCAAGCTGCATCTCTAATCTGTTCCAAGCTTAGTAACGCTACCTGTGATTATGATACATTTATTGAGCCAGTTAAGAATTTGGCACCTAGTGTAATTATGAACATGAAAACTATTAAACATTTCACATTATGCTTATAAGTCTGGTTGGGCAATATTGCAAAAATGTAAATTCAAAGTGCACAAGGTATTCATGATATATTTCATGATATAAATTTTTTGCACAGCAAAGCAGTTGGCAGATTTTAAAGAGGCTGTAAAAAGCTGGGTACACATATAATGTGATTATACAGTTTGTAAAAAGAAATTATTTGAAAAGCAAACGATTAGTAAAATAATAGCATAATGGATGGATATCCAGTCAGCAACGTGCTATAGTGCAGTTACTATAGTTAGTCTAAATTTATCTTTTTTTTCGGTGCATGCACTTGTTCAGTGTTTTAGAAGTAGCATAATCAGTAAAGCATATTGTGAGGTAATTAATTACGATGCCAATAACATATTGTCATATTGCTCCTGTGCCTAAAGGGACATTCCGGCCAAAAGCTGGTTTAATGTTATTTTTGATGTTATGCCCTATTCTCTAGCACAGCATTAAATGGTCCTGGTCTTATCGATTTGACAGAATTCATGATTTTCATGTTTAAATTCATCGTTGTTCTTTCACTACAAAACTCAGCATTACACAAACACATCATGTAATTCCTGCGGTGTCAACTAATCATGGGTGCTAGTCTAACCACTGACGTGTTGTATGTAATAAATACAACCAAGCTAGCATTAGTGTCGCTCTTACCTCTGCCATCAAGCAAATTGGTAAAGAAAGCAGCAATAATATACACAGAGTGTAGATTCCTGAAAACAGGACACAAACTGATATACAGATATAGCTGTCTACATAGCCAGCTACTTTTAACTTTAGCTTTTAGTTTGTGCTCCTCCTCTGGTGAGTTATTTCTGTTGTTTTAGTTATCCATCCTCTCCTTTGTAATGACAATTAATAATTACATAGTTAAGGTGAGATATTTGACTTCCTAGCTATAAAATGTACATAAATAAAAAAAAACTTTGAAATAGTTTTTCAAAGTTCTTCCCACTTCCTCCCACATATGACACCAGAAAGGGCTTTCAGAAAGGGCTACACACAACTGCTAGACCGTGGTTATAGATGAGTAGACATGTTTACAACAGATATAGCAGTGGTTTCATTTGGGCCGGAGTGTCCCTTCAAGTTCTTTTAGCCATCAAGGTGCTTTTCAAACGTGCTTTGCCTCATAAATATGCTTTGGCAGGCTTTTAAACCAGTCAGATATTTTTGCTTTAGGCTTTATGTCTGGTTATGTGTCATCGCTTAATAGCTTTTAAAAAGTGCTCTTGTCCGTGGACGCCTGCATGACGGAACTCTTCTGCTTTCTCTATCTTCAACAACTGTCTCTTGTGTGTTTCCAGCCAATCGCGTGGCTCACAGCTTTCCTTGCCTCTGTTGCCATGATTGGCTGTTTGGCGTGGGTGTTTGAGCTTTTACTGTGCGGGGATTGTTGCTAATGTGCATGCATTAGCTCTGGTGACAACTGAGTGTTAATGTGTTCTGGAGCTGCCCACGGAGACTTGCTGATCTCCCACCTGTCAGAATGACACTTCACAAGCAGCCTGCCTGCTAGGATGTAGTTTTACTGGCCCAGTTGCAATGGGAGCCAGGGGAGGGGTGGTGTGCTGAAGAACTTCACTGTCATGCTTCAGAAGCTCCACAGCTTTGATCCATGTTCGCTACTCAGTGAGATCTGACATTAGCAGGTAGCAAACAGGTGACTGATAGGACGAACTTCATGGTAAGAGCTTAATCACTAGCCTTTTTAACAGTATGTTAGATTGTGTAATAGCATACTTATTAAACGTGGTGAAAGCTCGTTCCAGCCGAACACGGCAGCACCTTCAACAGCTGACTGTCTGCCTCCACCGCGCCTTAGCGGAGACTTGCTAACTGCCGAATATCTTCATATAACCTATCTGCTTATGAAGATATTGAAATACTAATGAGTCTAAATTCAATTTCCCAATATTACGTATGGTAGGGGCAGGAATATAGTGCTTGATCAGCATGAGATAAACAACAGCGGCTGCCTTGTCAAGGTTGCACCATAATCGTTATTGAGGCACTTAAAAAATTAAGCTGTAACCTTATTAGCCTGTTATTGCTTTTAATAGGAGTCTGTGCAGCTGTTAGAGCGAGCATACATGAATACAATTACCGCGAGTTCTCCTCCCACTCTCCACCCATAGTACTGATAATGTCTCTATCCCTCTCTCTGTCTCCATCTCTCACTGTTGCTCTCTCTCTTGCTCTCTCTCGCCTGCTCGCTCCCGTTCTTAAATTAGATCGGAGCGAAGGAAGACAGAATGAACCGAAATGGAGAGAAAATTGAATACATGAAGGAAATTAAGCTAGTGATTTAGATAGAGGGTAGAGGGAAACAGAAAGAAGGCACATGTCCTGATGTGATCCATCAGCGGCTTTGTACTCCTCTCACCCGTCCCACTGGCAAAAAGAAACGAAGGGCACAGTGCATGGTAGGATGGCTCATGCCGCCGGCCCCCTAGAGGGCCGTGATCCTCTGAGGTTGTGCTGAGGATGCAGGCGTCTCTGCCCTTGTCCCCGCGCTCTCTGTGCGGTCGTCTGACTAATTGAGCCCCAGGCTTTGCCGTGTCTGCGTAGGCCCCAGCTCCAGCAGGCCCCGGTGCAGGCCCGGCTAATTAGCTCTCATCTCACACCAGGCTGCTGTCCCATTCATCTTCATTTTCACTCTGCCATCTGCTTTTTAAATAAAAACTCCACAGTGTCACACTCACATACACTCTCAGCACGCTCCGGCCCCTGGCCTGGTCCCCTCGGTGCCCTACCTCACGGCCCAAACTTAATTACTTGTTTTTTGCACAGCGCCATGTGATGAATCTGTACATTTCTCTGGAGATTTGTGTCAGGTAGGAGGGCATTTGTGTGCACACGTATTGTTACTGCAGTGCTTGTGTATGTGTATATGATCTGTGTTGTACTTACACAGACTCATTTAGAAAAAGCTTATCTTAAAAAATACTTTCTCAAATAATTGGCAGTGATTAAGTAGCAGTTTGCATAATGATTGCGAATTTTAAAATTCCTAAAGTCTTAGTCATTTTTGTAGAAAATAATTGGTTGGTTACTCAATGCTAATAGCAGTGAAAGTAACAGCCTTAATGTGCATTAGGGCTACACAGTATAGACAAGATACAACACCTTTGGGTTAAATTGCATTCTTTGTTGTTTGTGAAAATGAGTTACCCGTCACCCACAGGGAACAAAATGTCATTGTCCTGCAAATTTGCTATTTTACAGCTTCTGTTTAATTGCTAATTTAATATATTGAAAAACACACACAAAGCACAGACTGCATCCTGTTTTGCTTTATATTCCAGCATATTAAAATTAGCAAATTAGCAGAAGTGAATTCTTTGTAGTGGATGTGCAACTTTTTTTTTTTACTTTAGAAAGTCAATAAAACGTCATTTAACCATCAGGTTTCAAGTTTCAAGTTTTGTGGTGAGGCTCAGGTAATTACTTTACAGAAAATAAGTTTAAAAATTATATTTATATATATATATATATATATATATATATATATATATATATATATATATATATATATATATATATATATATAAATTAAAAAATTAAATATATTAAATATACACAAAATATAGAGACAATATACACAAGACCTAGAGACAGTATATGTTTTAAAGTGACGTGAGTAACTGAGTTGTTCTTTAAAGTGGCTTAGTGTTAAGGTGTTATTGTCCATAACAGAGATAATATGATAATACTGACAGAGTGACTGAGTGAAATGGTAGTTGGGGATGGACCCACAGCTTGTACAGCTTGCCTGACAGCCTGTGGGTAGAAACTGTTCATTAACCGGGTTGTTCTAGTCTGGATGCTGCGAAATCTCCTGCCTGATGGCAGGACGGTGAATAGGCCATGTGCTGGGTGGCTTCTGTCCGACCAGATCTTTTTGATCTTTCTAACCAGCGGGACTGGTACATGGCTTTTAAGGCTGGTAGTTTGTTGCCTATGATGGCTTCTGCTGTCCTCACCACTCCTCTAAGGGCCTTGCGGTCACAGGCAGTGCAGCTGTGGTACAGTGATGCAGCCTGTGAGGATGCTCTCTATGTTGCACCTGTAGAAGTTGGTGAGGATCTGAGGAGGCAGACCAAACTTCCTGAGCCTATGCAGGAAGAAGAAATGCTGATGGGCAGATCTCACAATAGTGTTGGTGTGGTGGGTCCAGGTGAGGTCATCAGTGAGGTCTATGCCAAGAAACTTCACACTGCTGACTCTCTCCACTTCAGCTCCATTGATGAATAGGTGACAGTGACCACTCCTCTGCAGCTTCCTGTAGTCCACGATCATTTCCTTTGTTTTGCTGATGTTGAGACGGAGATTGTTGTCATGGCACCCCTCAGACAGAGCGCTGATCTGTTTCATCTCCATCAGTGATGAGGCCTAAGATGGTGGTGTCATCAGCAAACTTAAAGATGATGTTAGACGTGTGTTTCGCTACACAGTCATGTGTATAAAGGGAGTAATGGAGGGGGCTGAGCACACATACCTGGGGAGCCCCTGTGCTCAAAGTCAGTATAGAAGAGAAGTTGTTCCCAAATTTCACCACCTGGGGTCTGCTCAACAGGAGGTCGAGTATCCAGTTGCACAGACGAGAGTTCAAACCAAGTCTGTGAGCTTAGGAAAGAGTATGGCAGGGATGATTGTGTTGAATGCTGAGCTGTAATCTATGCACAGCTTTTGTACATATGTGTTCTTTCTGTCCATGTGTGTGAGAGCAGTGTGTAGCATTAGTGCAGTGGCGTCGTCTGTAAATCTGTTGGAGCGGTATGCAAATTGGTGAGGGTCCATGGTGGCTGGAAGTGTTGAGCAGATGTGAGCTTTGACCAGCCACTCGAAGCACTTCATAACTGTAGATGTCAGTGCAACAGGGCGGTAGTCATTCAGGCAGGTGACAGAGGATTTCTTGCGGACTGGAACAATTGTGGTTTCCTTAAAGCACTTGGGAATCACTGGCAGTTTTAAGGAGAGGTTAAAGACATCAGTGAAAACCTCAGCTCGCTGGTTGGCACATGCCTTTTAGTACCCGACTGTGGATACCGTTGGGACGGGTGCCTTGCGTGGGTTAACTGCCCTGAAGGATCTTACCACCTCAGACAGGGGAATGGCTAGAGCACAGCTCTCCTCATCTACTGGGAGTTTCTCAGCAGGTGAGGTGTTAGTTGCCTTAAAACGAGCATAATGAGCATTGAGTTCATCTGTAAGTGAGGAGGATGAGCCCCTATCACAGATCACACCTACTTTGTAGTCAGTGATGGTGGGTGCACAGGCCACTCCGCATACATCTGAGATCAGAACCAAGATAGTTAGATTCCACTATGTCCCTGTAGCTCCTTTTGGCCAGCTTGATGGTCCTTTGGAAGTCATGTCTGGCCTTCTTGTAGCTAGCCAGGTCACCAGAGTTGTAGACAGCAGCCCTTAGTTTGGCTCAAACCTCAGCGTTGATCCAGGATTTCTGGTTGGGAAATGATCTGACATTGATTTTTGGTACAATGTCTTTAGTGCATTTACTGATGTAGCTTGTGTTGGAGTCAGTGTATTCACTGATGTCTGTGCCAGCCACATCACGAAACATCATCCAGTCTATCGATTCAAAGTAGTCTTGAAGTGTGAAGATGGCCTCCACACTCCATTAATAGACTGATCTGAGCACTGATTTTTCCTGTTTAAGTCTTTGTTTGTATGCGGGCAGGAGAAGATTAGAGGTGTGATCAGCTTTGCCGAAGGCAGGGCGGGGGAGGGGTTTGTATCTGTCCTTGATTGTGGTGTAGCAGTGGTTAAGAGTCTGTTCACCCCAGGTGGGGAAATTTAACATGCTGGTAGTATTTGGGCAGAACCTTCTTCAAGTTTGCCCTGTCAAAGTCCCCAACCACAATAAAAGCAGCTTCAGGGTGCACATTCTCAAGTCCATTAATAGTCGCGTACAAAACCTCCAATGCATGTGATTTATCTGCCTGAGGTTGGATGTAGACGGTAGTGAGGATGACGGAGCTAAAGTCCCTGGGCAAAAAAAAAGGTTGAACTTTGACTGTTATGAGTTCAATGTCTAGAGAGCAGTGACTGGCAAGAACCGCTACATCTGTTCCCCATTGAGAGTTCACCATAACACATACCCCGCTGCCACTGCCCTTACCAGAGTCCTGTCCTGGCGGTAGACGGTGTAGCCGGCCAGCGTGATGCCGTTGTTTGGTGTTGCTGCAGAGATCCATGTATCTGTGAGTACTAAAATGCAGCAGCTCTCAATGTTGCGCTGAAACCTGACCCGTGCATTCAGATCGTCTACTTTGTTCTCCAGCGACTGAACATTTGCGAGCAGAATACTCAGAAGGGGAGGGTTGAAGCACCTTCTCCTTGTCCTGCACAGTATACCGGCATGTCTGCCCCTCTTGCGCTTCCTCCTGCTCCACCGGTACACATGTGTTGGTAAACAAAGAGGCAGAGGAGTCGCGAAGGGGCAGTCGCGAAGGGGCAGCGCGCCTCCAAGTGTGAGTTTGGCTTAAAGTCCGTCTTGAGTGATGACTGGATGTTCAAAAGAGTTTCTCGATCATACTGAACGATCCCAAAAGCAGATTGTGCAAAAACACAAATAAACAGTACAATAAAACACAAAAAACTGTAGAGTTTACCCAGAGCTCTCACCAGCACAGCCATTCTACAGCGCACCGGAACTGCCCCGAAGACAGTATATTCAATTACATGCAATTATATACAGTGTTAGTCCAAATAAGTAAACCGATTTGTGCTTCATTCATGTGAATATTCAATCAAGTTTTTTTTATGCTGACTTAACATACTTAACATACATAATTTGATAAATGACATAAGATAATTATATAAATAATATGAGTGAGTTAAGTGCACTTTAGGTGGTGTGTTTCTGCTGCCGCACCTTTTTTTTTTTCTCAATTTGTAATTGTCCTATCAATTCGATTGTAGTTACAGTGAAATTTGCTTTAAAAATAAAGTTAGAAATTAGTCATAAGTTAAAATGATGCAGTTGTGAGAGCAAGAAGTTGAAGATCATACATACTGACAACAGATTTTTCACTTCTATAAAGAACATACACCAATCAGGCATGTCATTATAACCACCTCCTTGTTTCTACACTTATTTTCCATTTTATCATCTCCACTTACTGTATAGGTGCACTTTGTAGTTCTACAATTACAGACTGTAGTCCATCTGTTTCTCTGCATACTTTTTAGCCCCCTTTTACCCTGTTCTTCATTCAAGACCCCCATGGACCCTCACAAAGCAGGTACTACCTGGGTGGTGGATCATTCTCAGCACTGCCGTAACACTGACGTGGTGGTGGTGTGTAGATGTACAGTCAGAGATGAAAACTCAACTGCTACTGCGCAGTTTGCGTTGGTCATCTTCTAGTCCTTCGTCAGTGGTCACAGGACGCTGCCCTCAGGACGCTGTCGGCTGGATATTTTTGGTTGGTGGACTATTCTCAGCCCAGCAGTGACACTGAGGTGTTTCAAAACTCGGAGGATGCAAAGAAACAGATGGAATACAGTCTGTAATTGTAGAACTACAAAGTGCACCTATATAGTAAGTGAAGCTGATAAAATGGACAGTGAGCATAGAAACAAGGAGGTGGTCATAATGTTATACCTGATGGGTGTAATGTAATTTATATTGTGACTTGGGCTAGTAGAACGTTCACAGTGCAACACAGTGTGAGCTTCAAACGAACAATGTACTAATATAAACCAATGAAAAAAAGTGGTTAGTTCAGCTGTAAAGAATTCAGAATTGTCCCCATACTGTTATCATATGTTTATTCCTGTACATCTTCATTACCATGATTACATATTCATGTACACTATATTTTGTCTGCATTGTTCTGAACAAAGTTATTTATGTTTGTTAGAATACGTCCCTAGAAATTCACAGAATGTCTTAGGCCAACAACATACTAAGCACAAGTATGTGAATGCAGTGACAACACCCTGCCAACGCATTGCAAATGCATGACCTTCTGTGTAAACTCATCAAATGTTTTTATGTTACTGTGGCTGTGAAACATTCAGTACTTGAGGGGTCGATACAGGACAACAGGGATTTACTTTCATTCAAGAGCCACAACACCTAAAGCATGAAGAGGTGATGATATATCATGTTTTAGAGCAAACCGTTTCCGCCAAAGACTCCTTCAACTGGTCCCCTGACAGTTGACCAGAAGAAAACACACTAACAATGCAAGGCCAGGCTTGGCTCTAGTTATAGCTCCCCATTGCTGTAACACTGAAAGCACCTGCACATTTCTGTGTATGTTTATGGTCTTAAACGGAATTCACGTTATCGAAACAACAAATTATTTTCCGATTTAAGAAAACCTGAAATTGAGACTACACGTTTTTGATATTATACTAGAAGTAAGCATAGCATCCAGTCAATATTCAGCAAGTTGTAACTTTTGTCACTGTGCACCACTGCTTTGCATAGTTGTACACTGTTAAAAGTGAAAGGCTGAGACACACGCTTAACCTTTTTGCTGCGATAGTCTGAATGCTACTCTGGATTAGACTTGGCTGCTCAGAGAATACAGTAAAATTTGTGCCTTCTGCCATATCATAGACAAAGGTCATTACTCCGATAACAGTGAATCAGTGATGTGCAGACCTTGCACATGATTGCGAGTACATTCCATAATATATGCACTGTATTTTCATTACATGTTTGTGCAGAGGAGGAAGATACTGTCCAGCTCATGAACATGGCTCTCTGTGCTTGTCATTCTGTTTGTGCATGTACTGTATATATGTAGATTATGCATTTGTACGTCTCCTCAGTGCGATTTGTCTGTTACAGTCCATATTAAGTGCTTGGATGTGGAGTCAGTGACAGACTGGGCAGCTAATGGAAGGAGTGTGTGATGAAGCCCCCCCCCCCCCCCCCCCCCCTCTCTCTCTCTCTCTCTCTCTCTCTCTCTCTCTCTCTCTCTGCTGTAAATACCCCTCATTAATTGATCTCCTGGGCTTTGGCGATTCACACTCCAGCGGAGCAGCAAAGAGAATTAAAACAGAAACATCTGCACAAGGAGATACCATAATCAAGTACAAAAAGCCCGGTGCACCGGTCAGCTCTGTGTACAGCCATTAGTGTGGTGGGAGTTTGCTCTCGCTGCTGTGTGTGTAGGTGTGTGGTTTTTGGTCTCAGTACAGAGATTCCATGGCAAGTTGATGGGATGTCTGTAGGAATTGGAAGGCGCTGCAGTGCTTTAGGGAGTACAGAGGTCATGTTGCTTTGTGTAATGCTACCAGTACAGGGACAGACCATCACTTTAATGGTACAGTATTTGAAGTTCAAGGGTGGCACTGTAGATCACTAGGTTTTGCCTTTGGGGTCTCTAGGTTTTAGTAGTGCAGTTCAATCAAGCAGGATTCATAAAGAGCTAGTTTGGCAAATAATGGAATATATAACATTTTCCATTTAGCCGAAGTGTAGCTGATGAGGCAAGACAAGTTTGGTACGTTTATAGTCATATACAAAACTTTGGTGAATTTTCATATTTTGTTGATTTTCTAACTGAAAATGAGTATACATCCTCTATAGAGAACACACTTTGCAGTTTTTTATTGCTCTCTTTAGTTGATTAAATTTTGTATATTTGGGGAAAATAGTAAAACAAAAATTGTGATAAAATAAAACAAAAATGCACTAAAATTAAGAAAAATACCATATTTTTGGTATTATTTATTTCCTGTAGAGAATGCATAACTCATTTGGCCCAGTGTTCTACAAACATTTGCATACAATTGAAGATAAGTGTTCAGTGTGCACAGTGTTAGGATTGGGATGAAAAGCAATTTTAAAAAAATCAATAAATTGGGACAACCTAAGTTATATAGAGATTCTTTTTTAATGAGAAATCTATATATAATAGTGTTTCCATTTTTCCTGATGCGATGCTGGGGGGAGTGACAAATCATTGAGGTTTGTTTGCGCCATTTAGTGCTCGGAGCTGCAAGCTGAAGCAAAGCCTCGAACTCCATCATTCACACCCTCAGAGCCTTCTTTGCAGAGTTTCAACTGAGTCAATATTGAACGGTGTTTTAGCAGTGTGCGCTGTTATACAGAGTGGGACTGGTTCTAAGATTCAGAGATGGATTGATTCAAAGAATACAATGATATGATCTCCTTCCTGCAAGTGTTTAATAGAGGAGTGAATTGTAGCAAAAGTTTCGGTGCGTTAAAATTCATGTGATTTGTAGTCATAAAAATTGAATTTTGTAAAAACACTTCATGACGATTAAACAGTATGAATGACATATACTGTTTCTGATGCCATTTTCTCCATATAGCAGCAAACAAGTGTGAGTCTCTGTCTGAACCGCTCACTGTTGATGAATGTGTAAATTAAGTAAACTAGGACCGGAGTTTCAGATCACAGATTGCAGCACAGAATGCTCACACTTAGAAAATGGAGGAAAAAAACACAATACATTATAGATTTTATGTCTGTTATTTCTTATATTTATTAAACTGATAGGGTGTTCCATAGGACACCAAACATCTTGCCTGATTGACTACACATGGAGTAAATTGTGTTAATTTTGCATTGTCTGATCTGCTACCTTAAAGCCTGTGTGGTAGTATTTACACTTACATAAATGTTTTGTTGCTTTACCTTGTATAATTAATTATTGATTGAATAATTGATTGTTTGATTAAGGAGGTAAAAAGCTTTATTCATTTAATGGTCCTCTTATCCCCCCTCTCCTTCTCTTTTGTCCCCCTCTTACTTTCTCACACTAAGCCTCAAGTAACACTTAAAGCAGCTAAGTGTGACCGAAGTGTTTTTTCTGTGAGAGACAGGCAGCTTTATGACTTGAGTGACTGGGGTTATGATAAGACCTAAGAGAGAAAGCTTTAGAGTCAGAAAGAGAGAGTGAGAAAGAGCAAGTGATGTGGCTGTAAAAGGAATTGGGCTTCAAGAATGATGGAGTGATTGTATTTGACCACATGAAGGGCTTTGAATCCACAAGATTGGCTCAGAATCCTGATTCCAGGCTCTCTAGCCTGTTCCGCCTTTTTGCCGCTTTCTGCAGGTGCCCATTACTGTGACTGCATGTCAGAGAAGCGTTTGACTGGACTCGGCCAAGAGAGGAGGCCGTCCACCCCTTTTGCAGAGCCATTAGGCATGATTCCCTTTTTAATAGCCGACCTCACAACGTTCATGTAATGTATATTTTTGAATTAGAGATTGAAATTGATTTGCAGCTGGCTGGGAAAAGGTCAGCAAGCACTTGGTAAATTAAACCCAGGGAATGTTCACAGCCGGATGAGTGAGAGAGCACGGAACGTGACTAAAGGCTTTATGAACGTGTTTGATGGACACATGCCACAGTGGAATCTGTGGCCTAATCTGAAATGCTGCATTAAACCGCTTCTTTGGAACGTTTGAGCAGATACTGAGTTAATAGTTTTTAGATTCAGAAAATCTGATGATTTATTACTATTAGCATTTAGCTAACCAGATGTCTTAAATGTATACTTTCAAATATTTTTCAGTGAGGTGTTTTTAAAAAGACATTTAGCAAATTCTAAAAGCTGTTAAAACTGTAGAAAGTAATATGATTTTATCATTTTTATTATTTAATTAATAAATCTTACACACTGTGATTGCTGGGGTAAGGCTGCTCCAAGGGAAACTCTCATGTATCATTCAGGAGTCACTATTATGATTTTTGCTGTCATGGAAAACCTCCATAATCTCTAAAACAGCTCACAAAGCACAGTTTTAGCCTAATTATCACGAAACATTAAGACATGAACTGCTCTTATTGTTATTGTATATTTGTAGATTCTGTTAACCTGTTGGAGTTCAGCGGTTTCTAGTCTTTGTGGTCTAGTCTTTTGTATTTTCAACAAAAATCAAACCACATTAGGAGACACATTTTGAGTCCAATTTACCATCTTGGATGTACGTGTGTCTCAGTACGTGCTAATGTACTAGTGTAGGCTAAAAATATAATACAAACAACAAGACAGATTTACTGTGCCATGCTTTAAACTTTAGCTCAGCTATAGCCGCTTTTCTTGCATCATCAGCTAGAAACTTTTCCACAAAAGTAGAACAGATTCTTGTCAAATGTCTCTCAATGTTGTACTTTTTACTTGGCTGAAGTTGCTTCTCATTCTCCAGCTTCTCTTTCAAATTTTCCCGTTCCACTTAAATTCCAGCAGAATGTAACTGCAGATAAATTCAAACAAGAAGCATTTGAATGAGAAGTTGACTGACTTGTTGTTGAGCCCCCCCCCTCTCTACTACATACTACAACACCAAGATGTAAGTTATGAAATCACTGAAAACGAGTAGAATAATTGTAACATGCTGCATGGACACCCACTGGCATAGAATCTTATTTCATCATAGCTTCACATTTTATCACAAATGAGTGGCGGCTATGTGTCATGTGCTCCAAACAAGAGCATTGAATGAGAGCCTTCCAGTTCACTTGCCACATCACTTCCATTTGTTTTATTAATAAAAGATATTGGAAGTAAACTAATTGTGGACTATTATAAATACTTTGCTTTAAAAGTACCAAGTCATCACACAGTAAGAAAAAAAAGAATTCCTGTATATATATATATATATATATATATATATATATATATATATATACATACATATATATATATATATACATACATATATATGCAATGAGTTTACTTCCAATATCTTGTATTAATAAAACAAATGGAAGTGATGTGGCATATATATATATATATATATATATATATATATATATATATATATATATATATATATATATATATATATATATATATATATATGATTGGCTCTCTACGTACACAATTGCACACACTTTGGTGCTCCTGTCTGTCTTTTGTTTATCAATATAAATACCAGCTAGTCACCAGTAGTACGCATTTTTTTCAAAATTTATCTGCTGGATTTAAATATTCTGTTTTCAAAAGTGATTTAATAGCTTAATTTGAAGCAGAAGTAAGCAAAATCCTCTCTTGCCAATTAGTATACCACTTTGTTAGTCAAAAGGGCCTTCTCTGTCAATGTTGTGTATTCTTGGCCACAATGAATGATGAAACATACATTCTCGCCCCATGTAGTCAAATATCTAGGTCCCAAATCTAGCCTTTAATGGAATCTGGCCCTTGCTTGGCAAAAAGACATATGGTATCTTCTGAATAGCTTTGGTAAAGTTCATAAGATGTGTTCTTTCACTTGTTCATGCTGGGGTGACCTCTGGTATTAGACTCAGTAAGAGACTGGAATGAGAGTGTGAGAGAAAGCGGGTGAAATATGATCTTTTCCCAAAATGTTGTAGTGTCAACGTAATTGCCCTTGCCTGTTTTAATAGGCTTTAAGAAATAGTGGAGCTTGGACATGTACCCAGACTGCACTGCATATATGCTACAGAACCAAGTTGCACTATTCCACTGGGGCTTCCAGGAGGTGCAGAGCTGAAGATCCTTTGTCTTCAGATTTAAATTACAGTTTAAAAGTTTGAAATCAGAGTTTTCTATAAGAGAAACACTCTTGTTACCGATACATGTATAAAACTATTCTAATATGACGCCAGTGTAAATTCAGTGAAGCAGTTTATTAAGCCGTAAACAATTGTTGTTTTGTTTTGTGTCCAGAATGATGAAAAGATCTGTTTCCAAAAAGTTGGGAAATGTAAATGAAAGCGGAATGCAGCAATGTGCAAATCATTGAGACTGTTTATTTAATTGAAATAATCTAAAAACAATATATAAGATGTTGAAAGTAAAAAATGTTATTGTTTTTTGAAAAATATGTGCTCACAACTATGCAGCAACAAAATTGGTTAAAAAAAGGAGCATCCCAGAGAGGCCAAGTCATTATAAGTAATAATATTGAGGGATCACCAATCCACAAAGACTTTGCGGGCGAATAACTGCAACAATTTGAAAATAATTATTTTTCTCAATGTAAAATAGTAAAGAACTGAGAAATAGTAAAGAACTGAGGTTTCATAATTACTGTACATAATATCATTACAAGATTCAGAATTCTGAGCGATTTCTGTATGTAAGGGACAAGGCCAAAATTTATATTGGCTTGTTGTGATCTTCAGGCCCTCAAGCGGCACTGTGTAAAAAACAGACACAATTCCATAGTGAAAATCAGTGCAGTGGCTCAGATACACTTCAAAAACCCTGTCTATTATCACAGTTTGTCGCTGTTTCCACAAATGCAAGTTAAAATTCTATCATGAAAAGACACAAACCATATAAAAACAGGATCTAGAAACACTGCCACCTTCTCTGGGCCTGAACTCATTTAAAATGGACTGAGATGAAGTGCAAAGTGTCCTCTGATTGGACAGACCAAATCTGTTTGGAAATTATGGATGTATCCTCGGGGGTAAAAAGAAGGACCGGCTTGCAATGATACGGCGGTGCATTACTGCAGATGGCATGGGTGACATATATATATATATATATATATATATATATATATATATATTATACTAATTTCAGCAAGACAATGATGAACCACATTCTCCACATAATACAAGACCAAGCCTTCATAGTAAAAGAGTCTGTGTGCTAAACTGGCCTGCCTGGAGTCCAAATTTGTCACCCATTGAAAACATTTGGTGCATTATGAAATGGATAAATGTGACAAAGGACACCTCAAGCTGTTGAGCAGCTGAAATTCTCTGTCAACCAAGAATGGGAAAATATTTCACTTTCAAAACAACATTTAGTTTCCTCAGTTACCAAACGCTTACAGAACAATATATTCTTTTGGTAAAAGAAGGGGTGAACATGTGGTACAGTGGTAAACATGCCCAACTTTTTTTAGACGTTTAGCTGGCATTAAATTCAAAATGAGCACATATTTTTCAGTTTCTCAGTTTCAACATTTGATATGATATCATGGTATTTTGTTCAGTTAAATATAGGGTTACATTTTCACATTTAATGTTTTTATTTACATTTAGCCTTGTTTTTAAATGGGTTGTAGATGATTCAGTAATCACTGATGAAGCTGTGAAACAAAAAAGAATGTTATAATAACATAATAAAATCTGGAATACCTTGTGTTTGAACACTTTTGATCAAGTATCACATCAGAAAACGTAGCAGGACATTGCTATAAATATGGGGGAAAAAAATTACTTGTCAGTTATTGATTTCTTGTTGTTCCCAAAACAATTTCAGTATTGAATTCAACAACTAAAACAAAGCTGCTCAATACTGACGTAGGTTTAACTTTTTTTTATGTTCTTAAAAATAGACATTCTGGAATAATAGACCACTGTTAACTTAGGTATCTAATTTTGTGTGTGTGTGTGTGTGTGTGTGTGTGTGTGTATATATACTGCTTAAAAAAAATAAAGGGAACACTTAAACAACACAATATAACTCCAAGTAAATCAAACTTCTGTGAAATCAAACTGTCCACCTAGGAAGCAACACTGACAATCAATTTCACTGCTGTTGTACAAATGGAATAGACAACAGATGGAAATCATTGGCAATTAGCAAGACACACTCAATAAAGGAGTGGTTCTGCAGGTGGGGACCACAGACCACTTCTCAGTACCTTTCTGCTTTCTGGCTGATGTTTTGGTCACTTTTGAATGTTGGTGGTGCTTTTACACTCGTGGTAGCATGAGACGGACTCTACAACCCACACAAGTGGCTCAGGTAGTGCAGCTCATCCAGGATGGCACATCAATGCGAGCTGTGGCAAGAAGGTTTGCTGTGTCTGTCAGCGTAGTGTCCAGAGGCTGAAGGTGCTACCAGGAGACAGGCCAGTACACCAGGAGATGTGGAGGAGGCCGTAGGAGGGCAACAACCCAGCAGCAGGACCGCTACCTCTGCCTTTGTGCAAGGAGGAACAGGAGGAGCACTGCCAGAGCCCTGCAAAATGACCTCCAGCAGGCCACAAATGTGTATGTGTCTGCACAAATGGTTAGAAACCGACTCAATGAGGATGGTATGAGGGCCCAACGTCCACAGATGGAGGGTTGTGCTCACAGCCCAACACCGTGCAGGACGCTTGGCATTTGCCAGAGAACACCAGGATCGGCAAATTCGCCACTGGCGCCCTGTGCTCTTCACGGATGAAAGCAGGTTCACACTGAGCACATATGACAGACGTGACAGAGTCTGGAGACACCGTGGAGAGCGATCTGCTGCCTGCAACATCCTTCAGCATGACCGGTTTGGCAGAGGGTCAGTAATGGTTTGGGGTGGCATTTCTTTGGAGGGCCGCACAGCCCTCCATGTGCTCGCCAGAGGTAGCCTGACTGCCATTAGGTACCGAGATGAGATCCTCAGACCCCTTGTGAGACCATATGCTGGTGCGGTTGGCCCTGGGTTCCTCCTAATGCAGGACAATGCTAGACCTCATGTGTCTGGAGTGTGTCAGCAGTTCCTGTAAGATGAAGGCATTGAAGCTATGGACTGGCCTGCCCGTTCCTTAGACCTGAATCCGATTGAGCACATCTGGGACATCATGTCTCGCTCCATCCACCAACGCCACGTTGCACCACAGACTATCCAGGAGTTGGTGGATGCTTTAGTCCAGGTCTGGGAGGAGATCCCTCAGGAGACCATCCGCCACCTCATCAGGAACATGCCCAGGCGTTGTAGGGAGGTCATACAGGCACGTGGAGGCCACACACAATACTGAGCCTCATTTTGACTTGTTTTAAGGACATTACATCAAAGTTGGATCAGCCTGTAGTGTGTTTTTTCCACTTTAATTTTGTGTGTGACTCCAAATCCAGGCCTCCATCGGTTAATAAATTTGATTTCCATTCATGATTTTTGTGTGATTTTGTTGTCAGCACACTCAACTTTGTATTCAATGAGAATATTTCATTCATTCAGATCTAGGATGTGTTGTTTGAGTGTTCCCTTTATTTTATATATATATATATATATATATATATATATATATATATATATATATATATATATATATATACACACACACACACACTCACATGCCACTTTATTGCTAGTAAATGGTTCGACCCCCTTTTGCCTTCAGAACTGCCTTAATTCTTCGCGCCATACTTTCAACAAGGTGTTGGAACAACAATCTCCTGTTCCACCACATCCCAAAGGTGCTCTGTTGGATTGAGATCTGGTGACTGTGGAGGCCATTAGAGTACAGTGAACTCATTGTCATGTTCAGGAAACCAGTTTGAGATGAGAGCTTTGTGACATGGTGCATTATCCGACCCTAACATCTGAATGTTGCAGCTGAAATTTAGACTCGTCAGACCAGGCAACATTTTTCCAATCTTCTATTGTACAATTTCAGTGAGCCTGTGCGAATTGTAGTCTCAGTTTTCTGTTCTTAGCTGATAGGAATGGCACCCGGTGTGGTCTTCTGCTGCTGTAGCCCATCTTCTTCTTCAACGTGTTGTGCGTTCAGAGATGGTATTCTGCATTCCAGGTGGTTTTTTGAGTCACTGTTGTCTTTCTATCATCTCAAACCAGTTTGCCCATTCTCCTCTGCCCTCTTACATCAACAAGGCATTTTCATCCAGACAACTCCCACTCACTGGATATTTTCTCTTTTTCTGACCATTTTCTGTAAACCCTAGAGATGGTTGTGCATGAAAATCCCAGTAGATTTCAACTTCAGCAAGTTGTCTTGACCACCTCTACATGCATAGATGCATTGAGCTGCAGCCACGTGATTGGCTGATTAGTTATTTGTGTTAACATGCAACTGAACAGGTGTGCCTTATAAAGTGTCTGGTGCATGTATATAAATTTTTATATATACTGTGATATGAAAGGCACCAGAAATTATAGTGCAAAATAGATTTTCTTAGCCATACCACCCACTACTAACCCAATCTAAATACCACAGAGTGTCCGATTTAAAATGTTATAATAACATAACAATAATTATTAATATGACAAATGGTTTCAAACTTTTGTATAGTAGTGTAGCCTGAACAGTGATTGATGCTACAGTGGAATCTGGGTGTGTGTATCAAGTACAAGACTTTTCTCTCAGCAAAACAAATGTTCACAGAAACTTGACAAGGCCCGATTTACTGCCTCATTCATTCTTGTTTGCTCATCCAATCACAGATGCCTCATTCAGTTTGACATTACAGCAGATCCAGACTTCATTGTAGGACTGAACTCATGGTGGCTGAAATTGTCAAGAGAGTCTGTCTTTTTTGGGGGGCAGGGGCATTTCTGATTGCTTACTGAACTTGATTGATGATAATGAATGAGGCGTTTGCCAGGGTCTGCAGTGTTCCGGTGGTCTAAGAGGCTTGATTAGAGATTACCATCAACGCTGGAGGACCCTGCCTCATTTTTCCTCTTTTTCCTGCCGAAATGACAGAAGCAGAGAAAAGAGAAAGCAATAGTTAATCACTGCCTCTCAGAGAGAGAGAGAGAAAGAGAGAGGAGCGCTGTTCTCTCTTCCGTCCGCTCTCTAATTGATGCTACATGTCATTGTTCTAAAAGTTGGACTGTCAAAACTCTTGATTTATTGGTATTTCGGAATCATACATCATCTGCACATCACATACAAGCCTTGTGCATTTCATTAGGGTGAGTGATTAATTCAAGAAGTGCCTGCACAGGAACACTGACTGAACACACACATGTACTCAGATTTAACGCACTTGCTTAGACTAACACTATACCGATTCAAAACCCAAACAACAACTAAGAACGCATGTTTTCCAAAGGTCTATGTATCTGGAACCGTTTAGAGTTGTAGCCTTTTCTGTTGGCATCATTCTCCTCTATGTAGTCTTGTTAATGTGTATATAATAAGTATGTATGTGTTAGAGCTTGAATGATATATCGGCTGGCTGATGAAATTAGTCAGCGTTAAAGAGAAATTGTTCTTGTGAAAAGTGTGATACACAGAGTTTTTCCACTTACCCCAGATGCAAACACCCGGCAAAGATAGTTTGTGTCCAGCTACAAGGATTAAGTTGCGCACAAACACTAGAAGACGATAGTGACTCGAGTCTTTTTCTGTGAATACTTGTTTATCCTGTAAAAACATCTCTTAACCAGCTCAGACTTCATTAAGGTCACTCAGACTTGTCAGTATGATTCAGGACACAGTATGACTTTCTGTGAACTATTAATCCGGGTATCCGTTTTAGACATGTGTTCTGGCATAAGGACGTAATTCACAGTTTATGTTGTTTCTACTTATAAACTTGTATTTTTAACTGAAGAGAAGTGTTTAAGTTAGAGCAACAGAAATTGCTTATGTAATCTAGTGTTCCTATGTCTGCACTTCATATGATTCTGTGGAGGGATTGAAATTCGGCATAACACTTTAATGTGTGACCTTTTTGCAGAACTGGATGTGGTTTGAGTAGGTTGTGTGTAGGTTTTGGGCATGCACTTTCATAAAATAGTTGGGTGACCATTGATATTTCTTAACAACATTAGCCACTAAAACACAAATAAAGCATAGTTTTTTATGTAATGGTTAATATGTGTTTTTTCATTGGAGGGGCTCCATTTAAAACTAATGATCATAGTATACTTATTCTTATTTGGGGTTCACAGTTGACAACTAACAAGAGTAGGTAGTGTTTAAATTTTGACCATAATAACTTGTAGCTATTTTAGCTAAAGAGTAGTTTTAGACTGGTCGTGTGTATTTTATGTGACTGTGTGTGCGAGTGTATGAGAGAGTCAGGGGTGTGCTCCATGTAGTGTGAAGCATGCGAGTGTGTAGTCTGCTCTAGTGTTGGGATGTTGTAAGCAGTGAGGGCAATGTTTCTCACACGGTGGTGATGAGCTAATTAAAGCCAGTACAGTGGAGGTGTTGAATATTAATGCACATCCATGGGAGTATGTGTGTGTGTGCTGGTGCTAATGAAGGGGTGTGTGTCAGCTGGACGCTGACGCAGTGCTCTGTACATATTTTATTCCACACTGGAAGTTATCTCAGTCCACCAAGCCTTATATTTTTTGGTCTTTTGTTTTTCATTCAAATTTTCTTTTCTTTTATGTATTTGTTAATTTTTTTTTCTGGTTTTATTGGTTTTAATCATCTTCTTTTTTACTTTACACTGATATATATATATATATATATATATATATATATATATATATATATATATATATATATATATATATATTCTGCAAATTTTCTTACTTTATATTTGATGGAGCAAAAATTTAAATAGTAAGTAATTTGACATAAAAAGTGTTAAAGCAGTACTTAGTAACACCTTCTTTTGGCAAATATCACAGCTTGCAAACACCTATTGTAGCCTGCAGTCTTTCTGTTCTTGTTTCAGGAATTTTCACCCACTTGTCCTTGCAGATCGCTTCTAGTCCTGCGATATTGTCTTGCACACGCAGCATGTTTAAGATGTACCTACAGATTTTCTGTCCCCATAAGTCTCTGGACTGTGAGGGCCGTTCTAGAAGCTTCAGCTTGCATTTCTTGAAGTAGTGCATGGTGCATTTTACAGTATGTAGTGGATAATTGACGTGTTGTAGAAGTTAGCCTCTTTCCGGCTTCAGTCACTTGAATTCATTCTTCCATGTACCTGTGAAATGTTTCCTGTGCCACCCCCAATTCCCCCAGCCCCATGTTCACAAGGTGTGCTTTTCATCAAATACTGTTCTGTCCAAATACTGTTTTGTCCAAACATGCCTTTGGTGATTATGGCCAAAGAGTTCCATTTTTACCTAAGTCCACAGCCAACTGTATCTTACTTATCTGGATGGAAGGATGACCAGAAGCTCCTGTGGGTTTTTCCCGATATTAAGCCAGCACTTGATTCCCTCTAATCTCTTGAAGATAAAGCTTTAAGTGCATTTTATATGATGGAGAAAGTTTTGGCGGTCTACCAGGTCTTGCACGGTTGTTAGGAAACCACTTTTAAACTCTAGATTAAAACTTACTCTCACCTTTGAAACTCACACTCTCTTTGTAGCTGTCCCTCTGGGTCACAAACATCTGACCATGTCTGTGGGTCAAAAGCTCCCTCTTCTTCCTGGTGGTGATAATGACAAGCTAAATAAAGCCTAAGTGCAAAGCTCACCTTTTCCACAGAAGTGGGCCGCTCATGCCCCAGCAGTTGTAGGCACAAGCAGAGGGTTTAATGAGCAGGCCACTGCAGACAACTCTGATTATCCTGTCCTCTCACCTTCTGCTCGCAACTGACCACTCTGCTGGAGAGCAGCTATAACTCAACAGCAGTGGTCCACACAGTCATTTTGCTGTGGGCACAACCTCAGACTCATCCTCATCCAGTTGATTTTTTTTATTAGGGATGTCTTTGCACCCATTTTGTCATACATGCAGAATGGCATAGACTTGAAACTGATGTTTTAAAAATAGGTTTTAATACATTAGACAAGAATAAACCATAAAATATAAATGTGTCATAACTTTTTCATCACTATATATGTGTTATTCTTTTAATAAATGTGAAATTTAGCAAATAAACAGTAATTATCCATTAAAGTTTGCAAAAAGGAGTTCTTCGTAGGGCAAAGTTTCTTAACCACTGTGGGCCAACAAGTGGGCCGCCAAGCACCGTTTAGTGGTCCTCAGGCTAGTACTGAGGGAGAACGAGTGGTCCGTAGTGGACTGATGATGGTACTTTGGCACTTTAATAAAAGTCAGTTAAAATATAACTGTCTTAACAATAAAAAATACAGAAAATGTTTTAAATACTAAACAATATTAATACAAGCCCTGCAACAAAGGCAGCTTGACTCTAGAATCAAAATGTACTCCCCGCAGCATTTCAATTTATTTGCACTTATACAAGTTGCTTACTGAGGGGGTAGGCACTCAAACATAACTGTGTTGGAAATCTGCCCAAAATGAAACTTTAAAGTAAAAAATGAGTTTCCTGGAGGCCTTCATATTCATCTTAGTGATAAATAGGAGGGCCTTGAAGTAGAAAAGGCTGAGAACCCATGCTGTAGAGGGTGTGTACGTTTCATTTAGAAAATCAACAAAACATGTAATTTGACTAATTTTTAAAAAATAATTGTCTTCTGCAATTTTTTACTCTATTTCCCTTTGTGTGATGGCCTGTCCCACTTTCTCAGCTTTGAATGTGCTGTTACTGTTAATGCCAGTTTAAAACCAGAAGCAGCCTGGCACGGCCAGTAGAGGAGAACATTCCTCAAGGCTTTTATTTTTATAAAAGTTGCGACGTGTGAGTCAAAAAGGTTGGTGCTTGTGTCGAGTGTTAAAAATATGCTTGAAGCCATGGGCTCACTTTTTACATGCAGCTAATTTTAATGAAACGTGGCTAGCTCCTACGCAGTGAAGGCACAGATGTAATGAGTTTTCATTTTCTACTACTAAGTAGTTCCACAATTCAGATCACTTCCTTACCTTCTGAAAACTTCCCTCACTGCCACAGGTTGTGGATAATGTCAGTTTCTGGCACATACATGACAGCAGTGTAAATAGAGCACAGAAAATGTAACTAAGGATTGAAACCGGGCCAGACTTAAAGAAGCCAAACATGATCCATTAAAATATCTGACATTGGCTTGGATCCTGATCTATTGGATTGGATTGGATGGGGACGTGTCTGGTTTTTATTCTGAATTACATAGTTTTTAATATCCTGTGTTTTTTTTTAGTGCTCTTTTTGAGTTTGAACATTTACAGTGGTCTGTCATGAGAGTTTTCAGACAAAATTGTTGAGTATATAGTTTGTGTTTTTTTCCACATTTAGCAGTTAATCCTGATGTTCATCAACTACATTATTTAAGCGACTGTTTTCTAACTAATGAGTCTAAAGAGTTCTAAAGCTTGAAGACTCACACACACAGTAAAGGGCTGTGCTAGACTGATATGGCATATCAATATTTATAATTTGTTTATTTATCTTATTGCACTCAATTCAAAGTCACTTAATTAACAGATTTGTGGCCAGTTTGTGTGGGCATTTCTTCTACAGCACAAAGCAGGGTTGCAGTTTGGTGAGTGCCTTGTCTCCTTACATTTGTTTGAGGTTGGTAGTGAAGTGTGTTCTGGCAAAGTTGGCATCCTGTGTGGTTAACTGAAAAAAAGCACAAGAAACATGATTTTTGCCCAAGCTGTGAAATCTTGCTAGAGGCCATTCACACATATCTGCTCTCTCCACATTCAGAGTAGATTATGCTTTACACCAGGTCTCTAAGTGCACTGCGCTTTATGTCTTCTTTTCTTTCTCTCTCTCTCCATCTCTCACTCTCTTGATCTCACCCATTTCCTCCTACTCTGTCTCTTATCCTTTTTTCCTTCATCCTTTCTCTCATATTTTCTCTCTTGTATTCTCTCTGTCTCTCTCTCACCCCCATCTCTATCTCTGTTTCTCATATCGTCCCTCTTTCTCCTCTCTATGTCCTCTCTCTGTCACTCTTTCTCTTCCTCTCTTCTTTCTCCTATGCCTCATCAGAAGAGTCCAAAGATAATTCCCCACATGATGTCAAGCTGAGATGTGCTTGGCTTCTATCTCTTTCTTATTGTATCCCTGTCTCTCTGTATCTCTGTGGACTTGTCTAGAAGAGTGTTCTTGAGCAGAGAAGAAAACAAATGCAGGAATGTATGTGGTAGTGAGACAGTTATAGACTAATCAGGCCTTTTACACAGTTCAGAGCGATCTGTAGGGGGTCTCTAATCTCTGATTGCTCCCTTTCCCTGCTTCCTGTCTACACAATGGCTCTGCATGCTGGCCCTAATGCAGGCCAGTGCTGGATAGGCCTGGCACAGGAGCCTTTCACACTCTCTGGGAGTGAGAGTGGCTAAGAGGGAAGTGGAAATGATGATATAGAAGTATGACAACATTACTGAGGAGCCAGTGTGTGAAAATCAGGAGGGAAAGGAAGGGGCTTGAGATAAGGAGGTCAAAATAGGGAGATGTGAAGACTGTCTACATAACATTGGATAAAATATGGAGATTGAGGAGAGTAGTGGCCGAAAGGTAAGAGAGGAGGAGGGCAGATAAGGGCAGCTTTGGCTGTGAAATCCTCCGTTAGCATGATAAAATTCTGCCAGCTTCGTCTTTCCATCTCTCTGGTGCTTCCACAGATGAAGCCACCGCCAATCCGGCTCACATTGTGAGCCCTTGCTGCCATTACCTTCGACAGATGGGTCGTAATCCTGGCCGCCGTCCAAGCAGCACACTGCCCTAATGGCGAGAAGGAAGGAACAGCAGCCGGTATTGTTGGAGTGAGATGAGCGAGACTCCATGCTTTTTTGTGCTAATTGAATTTTACCCTGCCTCTTATCTCAGAGCTTGTGAGCGGGCAAGGCCCTCCCACGGAGGCTCGTCTGCCGCTATCTCTCCCTGAGCCGGGGCTTCTGGGAGGCACAACCAGATTGTTCCTGGACGCATTAGTCAGAGCTCTAGGCGGGAGGGGGTGGTCTACCCTGCACCCTGCAGCCACCGTGGAAGTGTCATTCTCAGGCTGTGTTCAGATCACAAGCCTTACTGCACACTTTTTCTTTTTTTTTCTTTTTTTTCTCAAATCCAGTGTTTTTGTTTTGACAGTTCACATTCATGTTTGCTGCAGATGTGTCATTATGAACACAGCTCTGCCCTTAAACAAATTTGATCATGACTGGCTGCTGACATGCTCCTGGCACTGGTTTATGTTTAGGAAAATAATTGTTTTTTGTGTTTATACATCATAAATCTACAGAGCCCCGCTGGTGACGTCCTGTATAAATAATGTGTGGCCACCACTGAGTAAGGCATGTGAACAAGATCCTAATGTGTGGCCACGACTTAGTAAAGCATGATAATTACTTAGTAATTATCTCATTCCCACACCATGCCAGTCTTGGCCATGTATTAGAATCTTGTTTCCATGTGTTAATAAGGAGTGGCCACACATTATTTTTATCTATATGGGATGCCAAGAGCACGGCTCCATATAAATCTGATTTGTTCCACATTTAAGCAAAAAAAACTAGTTTGTTCAACTTTATTGATGTGAACATCAATGCATGAATGTCAATGCACTGGAGCATCTGATGTGTAAATGGCAAATAACAACTGTTAACTGTGACTTTCAATCAGTCAGTAACACATTTCAATCAATAACCCACTTTTGTTTCTAAGTAGATGACATTTTGCAGAGATTTGTTGGGTGTAGTTGTTTTGCAGAAATCACTGTGTCACTTTTTTATTTACTCAAAAACAGACTGAAAGTCAAAGTTGTATTGATACAGAATGTAAATTGAATGTAAGTGTAATTTATTTTGCAACTTACTGTGAGATCAGTTATGTATAATATTGTGCAAAAGTCATTGACCGCCCCTGATTTATTTGATTTCATGTAACAACGACCAGCAAGTACAACAGGAAAAGGAAACATTTTACAGAAAATTACACAGAGACAGAAGAGCTAAATAACTAATGTTAGTTGTACAGGTAATTTTGGTCTAATCTTTGGTCTAGATTCTGGCTTTTGCACAGTAACAGTAAAGACACTTGACCTCTAAGGTAAGCAAATTACTTGCTAATTTAGTGTGTGTTTGATTTGTCATAATGCTAAGCATCATCTAGACCACAAGACGGGCTGGGCAGCTCTTCTGAGTGGCAGTTTAGTGTCTGGCTGGCGGTGTGCTGTTTCTGTGACCGTGTGGATTGTGGGAGTTGGTTTGAGGAAACAGACTCAGCATTGTTTATTGTTTAGACTCATCTGAGAAAAGGGGAGGGGAGATGGGGGTTGGCAGTTACAGAGACTTAAACACTACTTCAGAAATCACATGATTACAGCCCCTCCAGCACACTTACTTTCATATCTGTGCTACATCTTGATTGGCTAAGTGCTGTTGTTTTGGTGAGATTTTGTCTGGGGAAATTATTACACAAACATGAGGTGGTAATTGACCCAGCTGTAGCCCCATCCCTTCCTTAAGAGCTTTTGCCTGTTAGGTCAAGTACTTGAGGAAATACATCATTCTTATGGAGCAAATTGTGTTTAAGATTTTTTTTTACCCTCTCAGGTCCCCTGTGGGCATATGTACGCCTTTTGTTTTTGTCTTGTCTTGTTTAGCATGATATATATGTCACCGTAGACCTGAAGACACTGTTTTTTCACTGAGCTGCCCACATACAGATGAAATAATGAACAAAAGTCTAAACAAGCAGAGAAATTCTGCTGGAATTGGGGATTCCAAACTTTCAGTCAGATTCTCATAAGCGTTCAGAAGAAGTTTATTGTGATTTGAATTTAAATAGAAAGTTATATTCGTGTGCATTGTTGTTGAGCAGAAAGAAAAACCTTTAATTACTTTCATATAGTGCTAAAAGATTGATCTTTTCCAAAGATTGATCAGAATCGCCATTTGAACGGGCTTAAATCACAAGAGCTCCCATTTTATTTATAAGTTAACTTGACAACTTTTAAGTGGGGGGAGTTTTAACCTAATAGCACAGAGCTTCTGATCTGATTATCTGGAACATTCAGTGTTCAAACCTTAAGTCCAAACATCTTCAAATGTGTAGCAGAATGGCAATAATAACTAATAAACTAAGGAAACGTATAAAATCTACATCTGTGCATGACTGATCATGTTTTTGGCTCCCAAAAGATGCTACTGGCTGAAAGGGTTGAATCCTCCATTTCTTCAAGTCAGTGCAGCACTTTTGGCACTGTTGTTATGCTCTCATTGTGTGGGAAGAATGACTTAGTTTCTTTTTCTCTATCAATAAAGGAAAGGTTATGTTCAGTTGTGTGAGCAGCAGCTGGAAGAGATGTGCTGAATGGCTATATGTGTCAGGAGAATGGCACTTGTTAGCCCTTACCCTTTCAGGTTAGCACCTAGGGGATAAAGCACGCTTGGGAATTGTCTACAACCTCTTCAGAGAGAACAGCGTGTACGGAATGTCAGTTATACAGTCTTTAAGACAAATGAACATTTTGTCAACAAATTGGAGTATTACAATTGTTATTCTTAGATGTGAGTCAAAATTGACTAACGAGGCAAAGTACCAAGGAAAAATAATGATTGAATAAAGATTACAATGCTGTGCATGACAGGGCAGCCTGCTGCTGGCAATCATCTAACATATTCTGTGAGCAGTTTGAAAAGTAACAGCGATCATCCCAACACCAGGCTAAGCAGTCTGGCAAAAGAGTGGAATTAACAGTAGAGCATATGGAGAAGGCAAACCAGATACAAATCACAGAAAAACAGTAGAGTCTGGGTCAACTGATTTGTGGTTAAGAGCACAATAGTCTGTAAACCTTACTAAATGAACCTTAATGTGACCACTCACACACACGTGTGTGTGTGTGTGTGTGTTCTTATCCTTCTGGGTCGCAAGGGGGGGTCCTTGAGTCTTTTCCAGCAGTTATAGGATAGATGGCAGGAGACACCCTAGACAAGTCATCAGTCCATCACAGGGCAGACAGACCAACATATACATACACACCTAGAGGCAGTTTAGCATGTCTGATTGGTCTGACGCAGGAATAACATGGAAACAACACACAGAAAGGACCCCAGTCGCCAGGTAGGGAACTGAACCCTTATTGCTGTGAGGCGACAGCACTATCCACTCCGCTACTGTGCTGCCCTGAATATGACTACTCAAATGATTCATTATGAAACTTTCATAATATATGTTGTGAAACCACATCAAACCAGAGAAATACAAGGCAAGTCATTGACGCAACACTGTCAATCAGATCTCCACATCCAACAGCTGCTCTTTTAAAGGTTTGGCGAGAGACAGATTAGTCAGTTGAATGGATGATAGGTTAATCAGTTATAACTTTTATTGTTAGCTGCAGCTCTAGTCCAGTTTCCTTAAACCTTTATGATTAAGCCACATTATGATTGCCCAAGTGGAATATTTCTGCCCCTGGGCGTCCAATGTGCGGGGTGCCCTGCCCATGTTCTCCTAATCCCTTCTCGCCTGCTCCTCCAGACCCTGGGGCCTCAATGCCTGCCTTGCTGCTGCCCCAGGTGAGGAGAGTTCATTAGGACAGCACAGGCTGTGATCACCTCCCTCTGAGGTATAAATTAAGTAGGCTTGCCTCTATGATCCACCTTAGAATGACCCTCAGAGGGACCTACTCCACAGCTCACCGTTATTAACATCCTCTCATCCCACATCATCATCCACACCATTAAGGCAAATTTCTACCGTGCTTCCAACGTTATGCCATCAGGGAGGTTTACAGGTGGTTTTGGTAGCACTTTATACGCGTCTTTCTCTCTCTCTCTCTCTCTCTCTCTCTCTCTCTCTCTCTCTCTCTCTCTCTCTCTCTCTTTCTCTTTCTCTCTCTCTCTCTCTCTCTCTCTCTCTCTCTCTCTCTCTCTCTTTCTCTATCTCTCTCTCTCTCTCTCTCTCTCTTTCTCTTTCTCTCTCTCTCTCTCTCAAGGCACTGTTGACCCTTCTGTTTAATATAACTCCTGTGTGGCATGACGTGGCTGCAGCACCAGTCATTTCATTGCACCTGCTGTGCTTGTTTCTATTAGAGCTAGAATTAGAGCTGCAAGTATGCAATGGTGCTCTTAACGGAAACCAAGGGAAAACAGCTTTGTAATTGCCTTGCTTGACATTTCGCTGTGTATTGGTTTCAGAAGATTTGTGAAGTCTGTCAGTCCCTGTCTCTCTCCATCTCTTTTCATCTTCACTCTCTCATTTTAGAACATCAGCTGTAAACCTCAGAGATGTGCAATAGTCAATTCATGCAAGTCTAACTCAAGTCTCATGTCTCTGAGGTGTGAGTCTGAGTTGGTCTCTAAGTTGCGAGTCTGAGTCAAGTCTCTGAGGTGTGAGTCTGATTTGGTCTCTGAGTTGCAAGTCTGAGTAAAGTTTCTAAGTAGCAAGTCTGAGTCAAGTCAGAGATGTGCAATAGTCAATTCGTGCAAGTCTAACTCAAGTCTCATGTCTCTGAATTGCGAGTCTGGGACAAGTCTCTGAGTTGCGAGTCTGGGTCGAGTCTCTGAGTTGCGAGTCTGGGTCGAGTCTCTGAGTTGCAAGTCTGGGTTGAGTCTCTGAGTTGTGAGTCTGGGTCGAGTCTCTGAGTTGCAAGTCTGAGTCGAGTCTCTGAGTTGCAAGTCTGGGTCGAGTCTCTGAGTTGCGAGTCTGGGTCGAGTCTCTGAGTTGCAAGTCTGGGTCGAGTCTCTGAGTTGCAAGTTTGGGTCGAGTCTCTGAGTTGTGAGTCTGAGTTGGTCTCTAAGTTGCGAGTCTGAGTCAAGTCTCTGAGGTGTGAGTCTGATTTGGTCTCTGAGTTGCAAGTCTGAGTAAAGTTTCTAAGTAGCAAGTCTGAGTCAAGTCAGAGATGTGCAATAGTCAATTCGTGCAAGTCTAACTCAAGTCTCATGTCTCTGAATTGCGAGTCTGGGTCAAGTCTCTGAGTTGCGAGTCTGGGTCGAGTCTCTGAGTTGCGAGTCTGGGTCGAGTCTCTGAGTTGCAAGTCTGGGTTGAGTCTCTGAGTTGTGAGTCTGGGTCGAGTCTCTGAGTTGCAAGTCTGGGTCGAGTCTCTGAGTTGCGAGTCTGGGTCGAGTCTCTGAGTTGCAAGTCTGGGTCGAGTCTCTGAGTTGCAAGTCTGGGTCGAGTCTCTGAGTTGTGAGTCTGGGTTGAGTCTCTGAGTTGTAAGTCTGAGTCGAGTCTCTGAGTTGCGAGTCTGGGTCGAGTCTCTGAGTTGCGAGTCTGGGTCGAGTCTCTGACTTGCGAGTCTCGGTCGAGTCTCTGACTTGCGAGTCTGGGTCGAGTCTCTGAGTTGCGAGTCTGGGTCGAGTCTCTGAGTTGCGAGTCTGGGTCGAGTCGCTGACTTGCGAGTCTGGGTCGAGTCGCTGACTTGCGAGTCTGGGTCGAGTCTCTGACTTGCGAGTCTGGGTCGAGTCTCTGACTTGCGAGTCTGGGTCGAGTCTCTGACTGGCGAGTCTGGGTCGAGTCTCAGAGTTACGAGTCTAGGTCGAGTCTCAGAGTTACGAGTCTAGGTCGAGTCTATGAGTTGCGAGTCTCGGTCGAGTCTCTGAGTTGCGAGTCTAGGTCGAGTCTCTGAGTTGGGAGAAAGGGTCGAGTATCTGAGTTGCAAGTTTGAGTCAAGTCCCGACTCTCTTAGGTTCAAAACTGATTCAAGTCTCTAGGGTGTGAGTTTGATTCATGTCTTGAGTCTCTGAAGTGTGAGTCAGAATTGAATGTCAAGTCTCTCAGGCTGTTGTCATGACTATACAGGGGAGGTTTTCCCATAACCAGGCACGATGCCAAATTAAGTTTAACTTTTTTTCCACTCTGAGATATTACATTTAACACTTTCCTGTTTCCTGTTTCTATTGGATTGCAGCAGTGAATAATAATGAACAAGGGTAATAATGTAAATTTACTACAGTACCCATAATGCAGTGCCCTCAAACATCAACACTGTGCGTGACTATAGTAAATCTGAAAGGTGAAATCACATATGTAAATTTGTTTGTGCCTTTCCAGCATTTTGATTGAAGGTCCTCAGGCAGTCACTTTTGTTTATGCCGTTTTCCTCCTGAAAATTGGTCAATATTAAGTCTTGAGTTGGAGTTATGAGTCAGTTACATATGGTGGTTTTGGTTAAGCGAGTCAGTTAAACCTAAACCCATGTCAAAAACGAGAGCAGATTGCATAGTTCAGAATTCTTCAACACAGACAAATATGAGATGTTAGCACCAGCAGGCAAATGGCGTATTCCATAATTCCATGTGAGAGCAGTTATGGGACTGGCAGGAGTTTTACATTTATCATAGGGAGAAAGCCAAATAGGCTGCTGTTTGTTAACTTCTATTTTCAAATTAAATCAGCATGCGTGCATGTCTGCATTTTCATGCTGGCAGAGGCAAGTGCGTGCTTTGGCCAGGGAAGGAAACTAATGAACGGGAATGGACAGAATGGCAATGTGATGGAGTGAGAGAGAGATGGGGGGGGGGTGAAACAGAGACAGAAAGCTGTTTAAATAAGTCTGGGAGATAGATACCCCCACCAGCGAATCAACCGTGCTGTGGCCAGTGCTAAGCGTGCTCGATTTGCTCAAACAATAAAATCTTCGCTGGTATCTCCTTTATGCAAGCCCCCCATTAGCATCTCCGGAGTTTGCGTTCAAATTGGCCTGAGATGGGAGAGCTCATTAATGCAATACAGCCGTACACTGAGACAAATTACAGCTGCAGCACACTGATTGCCTGGAGTGGGAGGAGGGTTGTGTGAGTGTGTGTATGCCCACGTGCATCATATTGCATATGCAATTGCACTGTTGCATTGAATCACATTGTTTTGGCTGTTTGTTCATTAAATAATTCCTCTTTAGAATAATAGTGTTAACAGTGTTTCATAACACTTTGTCTGTGTCATCTGTTCTTACCGCCAGAGGGCCTTTTGCCACTCGGATCAATATTTTAATATATTTAAGGCCACACAGCAATGGGAGGACATAGAGAAATGTGGATATGCACAACAATGTAAAAACACAATTGTTTCTGTTGTAAGAAAACCTTGGGGAAGAAATAACAGATGTTCGGCAACATTTCAGCATAGAGGAACATTATGTCCATGTAAGGCACATTTTAAGCCATAATAAGCCAATAGATTGTAAACTCCATGCTCATTACTCCATTGAACAGTAACTGGGGTGAATTAACAGTTTCCAGAGCACATTTAATTGTGTATTGCACATCATATTTCTAGCACTTTTCTGCATTTATTATGCTTTATCAAGACAAAGGCTGGTTACAAACTTGTTATATTAATAAAGACTAATTAACTGAATGTTAGAGTAACTACACCCTAAGACTTTTTTTTTCAGTAACACAAAAAGTGCACTGCTCTGTACTAATAAAATATACCAGCTTGAAATGTAAACACATATTTTCAAACTTTTTATTGTGGTCGGTTCTACCTCTGCAGCACCCCTCTGGTTCAATTCTGCTGTAGGTGTGGATGATGTGTCTTTGTACCAAAGTACCATGACACGTCACAGTATGCAAATCAGTCAGCCAACATAACTGCACCTGATGACGCCCTACTTGTGGCGCGCTCATAAATATGAAAGTATAGGAGCCTAGAGCGAGGAGATAACTACGCTCACGTGCTGAACTAAATACTCCAGCACCATCTCACATGGTTGTGATATGGCAACTGTAAATAACCCAGTTAATCATTTTAGTTTGTAATAAAGTTATGATGATCAATGGTAAACGTATAACTAGGTAACCTGAAGGACCGATTAAGTGAGGAGTCTTATTTCTCGATAAAGCTGTTGGTGTTGCATCCGATTCATGTTTCCCTTCACAAATCTGCACAGCTAGTCCCCATCGTTGTTTGCTGTTGATTTCTGTTCAGTGAGTCTGCACCCGAGGTTTTGATTTATGGAGGGAAACAATTTGAGTGACTCTGATGTCACACGGGTAAGTGCCATGTACTTACCAGTGTAAGTACAGTAAGTATTTAGGGCCACTGCAGCAAACCCTGGCTGGCTGGTGAGACCTTGATATTAAACTGAATGAAACTTGGGCAATTTTCAAAGAAATCCACTTTATTCATTGCAATTCAGTGCATCTAAGAAATCTGGACTCTGTTTATATCAAATATGGACCTGCTGAACAGATAAAAAGAAGCTACGATAGCTGTTATGGGCTTAGGGAATGTTCTACCATTTGGGCGCCTCCCCCACTTGCCATTTACTCATTTTCTGGCACTACATTAATTCTTCGGCAGCTTGAGTCAGTGGCTGATACTGTTAAGGCTCAAGACTCACTGCCTGATCAGAAACAGCTTCCCTCATCGAAGATGGAGATGGTAGTGTAGACAGCCACACCTCCAAACCCAAACATCACTGCAGTGCCCCTCCCATTTTTGAGCATTTTTCAAAGGTGAGCCAGGGGTGGAGTTAGCTGAAAATAGTGTGGTGTAGTTACTTTTTAAGGAGTGACTAGGGTAAGGGAAGCAGTTGTAATGCCCTTATAAAGACTTAATGTCAGTAGCACATCTTCTAACTCTTACTTCATAATTAACTATTCATGAACTTGTCTAGAGTTAAGAGTTCCTTGTCATCACTTTAGAATAGACATATACACTATTACTTCATATTGTAATAATGAAGTCCCATTTAATCATTAACAAATCATGTAGTAGCCAGGAATTTAATCATTATTCGCTTGTAAAGTAATATGTGTTAATACATATGTAATTAACAATGAAGAAAAATCGAAAATTCAGATATGGTATGAGATGGTATGAGAGTTTTGACAAAATATATCTAAAAAATAATCTTTAATAAGATAATAAGATAAAGATAATAATAAGTATTTTGTCTTAAATTCCAATAAAAAGAATGTTAAAAGCTTAAGGCATCCAGTTATATTCAAACAATTCATTTTATATAAATATCTGTAAATACCCAGGAGTATTAGTTAGTATTAGTATTAGTTAATAAGTCTTTTTTTAGGTCTATTTTTTTTTTCAAGTAAAGGTTTAATGGTTTATATGTGTCTTACAAAGTAATGTTAATACTTTGAGGGGCAGTCATGGGCTGGAGGTTAGGGAACCAGCCTCATGACCGGAAGGTCGCCAGTTCGATTCCCAGAGCCAACAGCACATGACTGAGGTGTCCTTGAGCAAGACACCTAATCCCCAACTGCTCCCCAGGCGCTGCGGATTGGGCTGCCCACCGCTCCGGGCAAGTGTGCTCACTGCCCCCTAGTGTGTGTGTGTGTGTGTGTGTGCTCACTAGAGTGTATGTGGTGTTTCACTTCACGGATGGGTTAAATGCAGAGGTGAAATTTCCCCGTTGTGGGACTAATAAGGGTCACTTAATCTTAATCTTACTACAATGATTAATAAAGAATAACTCTAAATACCTCATTATTTGATCAATTATGACATAAGAGCTTATAGAAGTCTTATAATCTATAACTACAAGCTTATTATTTGTAGTCGTTCTAGTCCAGTTAACATGCACTATATATGATATATATGTAAATGATGGTACCAAAGGGGCAGCTGCCATTTTTAAATATTATTTATAAATAAATAAATAAAGACAACGTGCTAGTGGCAATCTATTTTTTTCTTCTCTCTGACATGAGAGAGATCGTATTTGTTACTCATGTGTTACATATTTGTTACTCTCATGCAGCTATACTGAACAAGTCTTGTCTGTCCTCAATTTCCAGTTGCATGTGCAATACCTTTTTCATTGCAGTACCTCCACCCTACCTCAACATATGATTAGAGAAGAGAGATATCATTAGAATTTGGGCTTTGGTAGCTTTTATTTATATTTTGGCTGCACTGGCCACTTTATTTCACTTCATCTCCCTCCTGGCTGAGGATCTGTCCCTTATTGTGAATAGTTTGTGACATCAGAAGCATCTCGCAGCAGGTGGACAGCTGTTTTGCTTCAGAGCGCATCAGTATTCCAAAACTTGAAGCAGCTCACCTGGCACTGCAGCGCGTCACATGGTCCCTATGTTCTTGTTAGGGCAAACATGTTAAGAATGTTTTACCTCAACCCTCAGTATTGGTTTTGCAGGAAATGATGGCTCTCTTTGGCTTGGCTTAAGAGCAACAGACTCCTGAGGCCTTCACAACTGTGGGGACACATTTCACTAAGATGAGCTTAAGCTTGAGCTGAAGATGTCAAATGACATTAACAATTACAGTAATTATCAAGAGCAAATCTTTTGTCAGTAGCTAAAATGTCAGTTTGAGCTATTTTCCCTAAAATGATCAAGCTGTTTTGCTTGATCTTGTTCAGTAACAGAGGCAGTTCAACGCCAGTTGGCACTGATGTCCTTTTACCTGCAAGTCAAGGGTGGAAAAAGAAATAAAGCCCTTTGCCTGGAACAGCCGTTGCTAGCTGGTAATTTTCAGTGACATTATACAGAATGTAAAAGGCCATAAATTGAGGGGAACATCTCGGGACCAAGAAACTGCAACAGAAAAGGCCACACGTCCTCTGCAGTTTAGAACTGATTTGTTTGTCTTAAATCAGGTGATAAATCAGAAGCATTTTGTTTTCTTCCAGATAAACAATGGAGGAAACAAATACAATCCTTATCGATAATGATTAGTGATGGACCTTTCAATTAAATTTGATATTCAAATTTATAAAGCATTTTTTCCAAAAATATAAAAAAATACCCCTGCTTTAAAAAAAAAAAAAAACACAAAATAAATATATTTCCCTATAGGACTCTTAAGCTGCAGGATTCCATGGGCACACCGGGCAGACACCAATCTAAAAGGTATGGTTTAGCATAAGTAGAGTAAATGGTAGATTCCCCACTGTCCCTGCTTCAGGTTTCCCTTGAGATATAGTATCTAAGAAAAAGTCGCAATATTTTCTTAAATTATAATTCCTGCATGTTTTTCTGAAGCTATTTCTAACTGGTTTTCCAAAGACGTGTACAGCTGAATACCAGAGTGGCTCGGCTATAATGATGGAAAACAGCTTTTGTAATATGTAAAGCATGTGGTCACAGCTTGGGAAATTACTCCTTTAAAGCATGTGTTACCGTCTGTTTGTCCAGCACTATTAGCACAAGTCATCATGGACCTACATCAGAAGGAGCTCATGAATTTTTGTGCTAACATTTATTAAAATGACAAGAGAAATTGTCTTCAAAAGATATTGCTTACTTGGTATTATATTATCTAGTGCATAGAAGCATAAAAACTTTAAAAAGGAGCAGAAAGCAAGTTTGATCTGCAGCAGACTGTGGATATTGCTTGGGGTAACGGGGACAGCGATACAATCGATAATTGCATACACTCTGTCTTGATTGAATTTTGAAAATGACCATTTTAGGCCAACATCTGTTGTAAAACAGTGTCTCAGGATTTTTTGTTTTTGTTTTTTTAAACTACACAATATTGTTTTAACTAAAAAATCACCCAGGCCTGCTCAGCATCTCAGTATTACTATATCACTACATTAAACTCTAACACAGACCACAAATCCATAGTTCCAGACATTCTGAAGTCTTCAAGATTAGCAGACAAGACGAATAGCGTCTTTGCTAACGCTACTAGCCTAGTTACATCCTAATGTGATAAATTCACTAAATGAGGATGAAAGTTTTATTCTGTTAAATATATACAAGTAGAGTGCAAATTAAGCTTGACATTTATCAACCCTTTTCAGCATGGTGCTTCACTTCCAGTGTGTGCCTTTAGATGGCTGCAGTACCCATTCTCTCCTTTGTCATGTTAGGCAGTTAAGACACTGACCAAAACATAAGACGCAGCCTCTTCATTCCTCTCTGGTGGAGTAAGTTCTTATAAAAATCTATATACAAAGTAAAATCTAACATTTATTTAAATATATATTTATACATGTAAATTTATAAATTTAAATATACATTTATACAATGTATACATTTATATAAATGTTTGATGAATTTTTAATAATTATCCACTTTGACTGCTATGAAAAAAATTTGCGAAAAGACTTTTGTCCACCTTCCCAGAACATCTATTCCATGTCAGGTTCTGACTTGCTATTTCAACATCTTAGACTGTTTTCAAGCAGGTAAAGTCCTCCTAATTTGCAGAAATGCAATCACAGCTTTAACTGGTGTTTGTAATAATTAATTAGTTCCACCTACCCTGAGTTCCACCTACCCTGTCGCTGCTAATTGCTCAGTTTTGGATGTATTATGGTTTAAATCAGCTTCCATCCCTTCCATCCTCTCCTCCTCTCTGCTGAGAGAGAGTGCAGATTTGCCAGCCTCAGCCACTCCGCCATCCCATCTTGGTGGGATTATCACACCTTTAATGGCTTAAATCCGCTTTTGTTCAGCGAAGAGGAGAGGAGGGAGGGAGAGAAAGGCCGAGCCGAATGAGAGAGAGAGGGAGAGGACCACAGGGCTTCTGATGGCTAATCCTCCCGATCCAGCCCCTGCTGGCAAACATGCGGGACGGGAACAATGGGTCTGAGGTATCGGAGAGGTGAAGGGATGGGATTAGAAGACGAGAGCCACACGTGTAACCTTTGCGTCAAATCAGGGGCGGGACTCCAAGCTGAGATGGAAAGATTATTTATTGCTGTGTTCAGTAATTAGACCCCTTCCTAGAGAAAGACTGTGTTTACTTTGATCAAACACCATTCTTCATGGCTGAATATGTTTCCTGCTGATTTGGAGCATTTCTGCGTGGTGTGTTTGGAGAATGGGTCTGTTATTCGGTAGCAGTTGCATCCATATGTTCTGATCTCTTAAACATGATTTTTTTCAAATAGCTGTTTACTTTCAGAAATGTTTCCAGTGTCATTCCAGCTTCTGATGATTAAGCTGTCTCTCCAGGCTGCCCGGGCCCGAGCATCCTCAGCTGAGAGCTGAGCTCTGAGAAGTGCACAAAAGCAGGGCTTTCCAGCATTGCCTCTTTAAAAGCTAATTACCTGTCTTTGAATAGAGTGAGGAGAGATGTGGAGCATTAAAATAGATCAGGGAGACAGTGCGGGCTCTGATCTTTCTCTTCCAGGCCCGTACACTGAAATAATGAAACGCTCAAGTTCAACACTGCAGTTTTCATGTGCAAATTCGACTTTACACATTGACAGATCCTGTCAGTTTTTCTTGAATGTCTCTCTCTCTCTCTCTCTCTCTCTCTCTCTCTCTCTCTCTCTCTCTCTCTCTCGTGTGTGTCTCTAATTCACTCAGTTAAAAAAAAAAAGTAGGAAAGGAGGTAAAGCAACTGACATTTCCTTTTGTAAATGTAATGGAGCTGATTTAGAGATGCAAGACAAGATGACTAAACAACAACAGGAAAACAAATGTGGTTTGAAAGCCAGCTGCAACCCACCTTGTAGGGAGTGCTTTCCATGCTGTGAAGCGGGCATTGCAAGGGGGATTTAGGAGTGGCACAGCAAGGAACATTAATGCCTGGGTATTTCAAGCACAAATATACACTGTCTTCCACCTTCTTCCACTCTGTTATTTTAGCCTTCCTAATATCTGGCATTTAGGCTACGACGTGCTGTTCTCTCAGATCTCAACATAGACATTTTCCGCTCAGCTTTTCTGTCCAGTCTTTGTTTGTCCACACTGGTGACTGTAAAGACAGTGTTCTGACACAGCTATATAAAGTATGCAATGTGATTTAGATCATTTCACTTACAGTCATCTGCTGTTGTAGCCCATGTGCCTCAACCTTTGACGTTTTATGTATTCTGAGATGCTTTCCTGCTCAACACAGTTGTACAGGGTGGTTGTCTTAGCTACCGTAGCCCTTCTGTCTGCTCAGACCAGTCTGGCCATTCTCCACAGACCTCACAGCAACAAGGCATTTCTGCCTGCAGAACTGCTGCTCACTGAGAAAAGAAACCCTAACCGTCTGAAAACAAGAGTATTTTTCCATAACCTTTTTCTATACCTCACTGATCGTTATGGATTGTAAATAAAATTCCTATATTTTTGTTGTACACATCACAATTCCTAGATGACAGGTACCAGGTATCACCAGGTTGTGATGTCTACAACATAAATACATGCATATATAATATAAGGCCATTTTATTTGCTATCCGAAACATTCAGAGAACCTACATGTGTCTTCTGAGTTTTTGTATGTGATGTTGATAAATGTGAAAAAATATATTGTGTTTTAGAATTTGCCATTTGCCATTAGAGCGTGCTATATGTCCCTCTTTGTCATGAGTGAATTTTGAAAAATATATTTTAGGCTAAAATCTTCTTTGAACTCTCATTAATCAATGTCTCAGACATTAGGCAGTATATTCAGAACCATTGCATGCAATAGCTCGTGAGGGGAGCTGTTAGAGTCATTAAACTCTTTAGACTCTATTACCACCACTGTGAACAGTTCTGACTTTGTTCATTTCTATGGAATGGAACATTTCACATCACAAAACTTTGAATGACTTTGCTTGCATTTTAATGATCATTTTGAGAAAGTAGTGGAGTTCCCCTTTAAGTTTTAAGAGATTAAAACATGGACTGATGAATCCACATAATAGTTTGGAACTGTTGCTCTGGAAAAAGCAAACCTGTCCTTTGGGAAAATGATTGTGTGCGTCTATGTGAGTGTGACAGAACCCCATGGGGAGCGGCAGGTGTGTGTATGCGTCCAGATGTTGCTCAGCCAGGTGTTCACTGCTAAGGGCGACGCAGAGGGACAGGTGATGGATGCTCTTTGGTTTGAGGCCTGGAGTTTGCACTGGAACAACACTGTATGTGTCTGTGTTGGGCATATGTGCTGTGTGTTACATACTTCTGAGAGCAGTCCAACAGTGTCTTCATTTCCCTCCAAATGTGCTCACTCCTTCGCTCATCATCTCTCTCTCTATTTTGCTCTGTCTTTCTCTCTCTTTGTTTTGCTGGGTGTTGTCAAACTCTAGCAGTGCTCAAGCAGTATATGGTTAGTTCTGCTTGTCTGTGATCTTACAGCCTTTCTACTGTTTATTAAGATGGAGTTATCAGTGGTTAGTCTGTTGAGTGAGGGTCAAAGCTCAGGTGGGCTTCTCCTGCTGAAAGTGATTCATTCAGTGTGAAGCTGCTGGACAGATGCGGTTTATGTCCTCCACTAAGCTGTTAATATCATTTGCCATCTCATCTGATGTTTTTTTTGTTTTGTTTTTGGGTGCATAGCTCTTGTGACTGTACGCATAAAGAGGCCATTGACAGAGATTGAGGTTTCTCAAAATCATGAGGTTTTTAAATCATCTGGAGACCTGTTCCACCCTCATGTGTATGCACATGCACACGTGTGTCGAGGAAAGGGAAAGAAGAGGGGACAGAACGATCGTCTTTCTTTTGCTGTCACTCTCACTGTCTCTCTGCTTTCTTTATCTGTCTTTGCTCTCTCTCTCTCTGCTTTCTGCCTTTCTCTTACTCATTCTGATGCCGTCTCTCGCTCTGTTCTTCTTTCTTTTTGCTCTTTCCATCTCTTTCTCTTTGGCCACTCTTTCAACTCTCTGCTTTTTTCTCTCCGCTTCTCTTTTTTTTTATCTACCTCTGTCTTTCTCTCTCTCTTTGTCACTCTCACTGTCTTGTCTGCTTTCTTTATGTCTTTGCTCTCTCTCTCTCTCTGCTTTCTGTCTGTCTCTCACTCTCCTTCTGATGCTGACTCTTGCTCTGTTTTTCTTTCTTTTTGCTCTTTTCACCTCTCTCTTTGGTCACTCTTTCTCTCTCTCGTTCATCTCTTTTGCTTTATTTCTCTCCCCCTCTCTCTCTCTTTTCTATCTACCTGTCTTTCTCTCTCCCTCTATCTCTCTCTCTCTTTTTTAATCTGCACACTTTGACTGATAAAACTGCAATTGATTTATGACAAATGTCCGGGTTAACTGCTGCTCGCTGCTGTGTTGTCACTGTCAGTTGGCAGCTATAGGTAGGCAGGTTCAGGCATCAATCAGCTGCAGTTACCATGGAGATGTTTAATGCCTCTGGCTCCTACCCACTTGTATGCTGGGGACCCCCACAGTCGGGCCAGTGATGCTCTGACACAAACAGGAAGTGATGCAGTGCCTCAGAGGCAGTGGGCTGCTGATGGGTGGCTAGAGTTGGAGGGAAAGAGAAAGGGCGTGGCTTTTGGATTCATAAGTGCAGGTAAAGGTGTGTGTGAGTGTCACAGAAAATACTCTTTCAAGACTAAGACGTCCTGACTTTGTAGGACACATGGAGAAAATCTATTATGTAATGACCGACAAAATGTTGTTTTGATTTGTTTTTGTCTCTTAAGTACTGGGTGGCTCCACGTATTTTTCAAAATTTCAGCATAATTTAATCCAGATATGCACACCATTCAGAGTGGTTTGATGTACAAGTGCATTGTAGAAAACCTTACCGGCTCAGGTTTCTTTACAGTGGTGGTGATGCAAGCAATGTACAACACAGATATAGTCATGTGCGTGTAACCATATATCGTTGATAATCTGAAAAATTTCTTTTGGGAATTTTTTGCTTTGTGATGTTCTGTATGTACCACTCTGTCTTGAATGAATTTTGAAAATGACCATTTTTGGTCAACACCTTCTCTGTTGTAAAACTGTGTCTCAGGATTTCAGTAACGTATTTGTAACTATTTATATAACTGCTTTGCCTGATGGCGCTTTTAGATGTATAAAATGCTTCAGGTGCCTGGTTCCTATCATCACCTCTGCAAATAGTTCTTGCTACCTAGAATGGCACGTTTCAGACCACTCTGACAGACTTTGATTCCATTTTAAGCGTTTAGTTATGCAGAACGTTTTGTAGTTAGAAAATTTCTAACTATGTGCATCTGGTTTGCCAGACATAGATTAAGCCTAGTCTATGCTGTACAGTTTGTGATTTGCCACTAAAAGTTATTTTAGTCTATGTTTAGGCCGTGCTTAGGCTTAATCTTGATCTGAAAAATTGTCCCACAAATACCTCTATGTGTGTGTGTGTGTGTGTGTGTGTGTGTTGTGTGTGTGTGTGTGTGGTGTGTGTGGTGTGTGTGTATTTCCCCTCTGAAATGCTGCCGTAGGGGCTGAACTAAGCAGGCGTTTTGTAGATCAGTATTGCTGTGCTGATATATTTGGCTTTCAGTACAGTGACAGTTCCTTAGGGAGAAAACCGGTTTGTTCCTGCCAACGTCTGTCACTTATACCGTATCACAGGTTACCCTGTCACTCCTGCACTGCTGTGATATTATTATATGCCTCAGTGAGAGTGTGGTGTGTGGCGCATGTTTGTGTGTACACCCAGTATCTTCCTCTGAAAGTCTCCAAAACACCAAAGCAGGTTAAGGTGAGGGGTCAAATGTTGACTAAGACCCTGCTGTCACAAACATAAGAAGCATTACCCAAGCTAACTGTCAGGGCCTTGTTGCCGTTGGCACAGGGCGATGGCCAGTGCCCCTGTAACCCCGACAAAGACCAGCTGTCACCACCAGTGTTCTGCAGTGAGGGACAGGACGGTGTCACCCTGCTGCTGTCTTCATTTTAATAAAGGAAAATGTAGGGAAATTCATCGTATCTGTTTCTGGTAGGCCTCACTCAGTTCACAGACTATAAAGTGCAGCCGGGTTTTCATTCCTTCATTGAAGACCACAGGTGAGCATGCAACAGTGATAGCTATAATTATTTTCACTTACCTCTGCCCTCTCCCTTTTTCCTCCCCCCATTTTCAAATTCTAAAAGTATGATTGTCGAGCTGCGTCACAGTGCTTTTAAAATCACATGCATCATCTAACGCATCAAAGTGGCCGGGTCAGTCGTGGTTTGTGTGTGCGCGTGTTTGGGGTTGCTGTAATTACAGGTGCACGCGGTGGGTGAACAATTACAGCAACTAATTGCCGAGGTTTTTCTATTCCTGGGGCCTGACAGAACACAACGGTGCGAGAAGAGCTCATTTGCAGCGGGGCCACCAAAGCAAAACAAGTGACCCAAACTGGAGATGCCTGTGAACTCTCATTAGAAGCTAATCAAAGGCAGATTAATTGGCTGGCCACTCTGTATGCCTGTCCCCATTAGAGTCTTCTTGAAACATCGGTTCTTTAGCATAGCCTGCAGCACACAAACACTATCGTGCCGTTCTTATTGAGGAATCTTTGATTTAGAGAATGTTTCTTCAGAACATCAATGCAGCCCGTCATTTATCTTCTGCCCTTGTGGATGCTCTACTTGGATTGGTCATGCACATATATGTCTGTCTCTTTCTTTGTTTCTTTTTTCACCCCCTTCTTTCTCCTTCTTGCATCTCTCTGTATTCAGTAAAGAGACAGAAGGCCCTCTGTGGTTAGTTATTGAGAAGCTTGTTGTGTTGAGTGAATGGAGCATGTAGTAGGGTCAAGCATCGCAAGTAAACCATGCATGTGTGCATTTTTATTCACTCACTTGACTCAGCACATTTAAACTCACTGCAGTCTGGATTTGAATACAAATATTTCACTTTTTCCATCTCTGGTTTATTGTTAATCTGAGATGGATCCAGTTCAGGACTGTGACAGTAATGAGACTGAACTGAATTACTTGATCTTAAAGCAATCAAAATTTAATTTCTCAAGGAATCAGTAGTGATTAGTTGGCAGCATTCATGATGATAATAAATAAACACCAAGTTGTCCGGTTGATCTCTCTTATTTTTTTGCCTGTTTTCATATATTTTCACATATATTTTCTCACACACACAGAAAATATACAAGAAGCTAAATATAATATTGCATATGTCATAGTATGTAGTGTGTCTACACTTTACCTGTATTACATCTACCAATCTTTGCTTTCAGTGTTTTAAAGAAATCTGCAGGGATATTTTTCCACACCTTCAAAGTTCAGTCTAAGTTAGTTGCATCTTCTGCTTCCCATAATCCTCAAACACATTTGTTCTGGACTTGTGGTCTGGAGTCTGGTGTAGTCAGTCTGTTGTCCTGAGAACACCAGCAGCTTCTGGTTATGCAAATTTTCTTCTTTTTTGTTATTTCTTCTTTTTGTTTTTTCTTCTTAACAGATACACATCCTTTCAGACACATAGCACTGAGTTGTTTTCTCACAGTGGTAGGATGGACAGACAGACCTGTGGAAACTAGAGTGGATCTTGATTTTTCTCCTGTCTCATGAAATTAAGGCTGTAGTGTTTATTTGATGGTGACAGTTTTGGTGGTCTACCTGGTCATGCACAGGGGAAAATGGGACTCCAATATTTAAATAGTTTTCCTTGTTTTGGAAACTTCTGTTTTTTTCAATAACTAATCTCCTCAGAAATATCTTTTGAAAAATGATTAACCTGTACTTAATAGAACTTTTCATTGGAAATGATGTGATTGAAAGTTGGACATTTATGCAGTACTGTACATACATGTTTGATTCTGAAATAGAGAGAAGAGGCTGGAGACAAAGGAAAATGTAGGACAGTTCACCACTGCATGTAGCATTTCAGTTGACATTTCAATGGGTATCTCATGCACTGTTTCAGTGGGTGTTTCATGGGCATCTCATGCAATGTGTGATGAATAATAACAGCACAACTTACTCAACTCTCATGCATGTATTTAATTGAGCATTTCATCAGATTTTTACTCGTCTCATTGCAAGTACTTCAACCAACAGTTTAAGGGCAGAAACTTACATTTTTGGCGTGTCCATCTCTTCGTTCGTCTAAGCAGTTGCCTTTTTACCTTATCTAAAACCCATTTGCCGTTGGTCCATCCATGTATCCCTCGCAATTCCCTTCATCATTCAGTTATACGAGGTCTCCAACATGTTCAACAACCCTGAGAGAAACCTCAAGAGAATGAGCTCTTCCAGGATTATCTAGTCTGGCTGGAGTGTCGCTGGAGACAGCAACAGCGTTCTTCTGTGCTTTGAAGGGTGGTGAGCCCTCATACATCATATATCCACATATTCTCTTGCTCTCATTCACTCACGTTTTTTCTTCCCTTGAGGTGCTGCAAGTGAAATCCTTTTCCATCTTCCTCCATAGTGGGTTCCATCTGGGGACCAGTAATCCTGTTCCAGCTTCATCTTCCACCGACCAATTATCCGGAGGGAGAAAGAGATGTGGAAAAGAGAAAATAGACTAGCTCCAAACCACCTCTGCTCTCTCCCAGAGAATGTTAATGTTCTTATTAAGGGAGATTAATTGCTTAATGAGTTTTTCCCATTGTTGTGCCCCTCCACCCCCCAACTTGCCCAAACCCTTTCCAGTTTATTCTCGCTTCTAGCAGCTGCTTTCCCCACTGCTGCTGAGCCTCTGCCTCATCTCTCCCCTGTGCTTGTTTTTCGTTCATAACATTCACACAAATTTCCACATTTTCCTTTTTTTCTCAGTGCTGAAGTTAAGAGTGTGTGCAGTGTGTACTGTTTTGACAGTCTTAGGTGCAGGCAGACGTGCTAGTGTGGCCTCTTGGGGAGTGATTAGAAAGCTGAGACAGAGGACTCTTCTGCTCTGTGTTAGAGAGCCAGCCTGAATTAGCCTACATATATGCTCCCCTTTTCAGATGCATGACCATACAGAAACTATTCTTTACATTGTTTCCTTTCCTCTTTTTCTATCAGTTCCATTCTCAGTTCAAAGATTGGCCGGACTGTGTTGAGTACAGATGTTGCCAAAGCTCTGAAAGTTTAACTGTATATAGCCTAGTAGATTCAGTAGAATTGATAGACCTTACGGGGTACATAGTTCACCATTAGCATCTGGGTAAGGCCTGGGTCTGAGATGTTTTTGCTCTGGAAAAATGAATGCCATTCTTTGGCCCATTTTGGGCTTTGTTGTCTTTGACTAAGGTCATTTTGTCCTACATACGACCCTAACCCAAAATATCTGTCATTTGAACAGGAATATTGCTAAATCTGTGCTCAAGTTAGCTAACCCTCCTACTCATTTAAAGGTCTCATATTATGGAAAACTAAATTTTCCTTATTTAAAAAAAAAAAAAAAAGAAAGAAGTTTGATATGTGTAAATGCTGATGAAATTTGTCCATACAGTCCAAATGTGGAATCTAAGCTGTAAAATCAGATTTATTTACACTGAGATTCAGATAAAGATATAAAATCATAGTGTGTGCAAAGTTGAATACAGAAACCTATTAAGCAGCTTACGTGTTTTTAAAAATAGCACTGATGAGCAGTTTTCTGCTGGGGTTCCTTGTAGGATTCAGCTTATTATCCTAGCACCAGCGGTAGGTTTGCATTTGATAGCCGCTCTGTTTTAAATAGAGGTATTTGAAGCTCATAACAGGTATGGAAAAGACAGTTTGTATTTCTGTTTAGCTACTCCTTCTGTAAAGGCTTGACCTCGAGGTCTGTGTTATTATTGGTGTGTTAGCCTGATGAGAAAAAAAAAAGGCACAGACCAGCATGGTCATGCTCGGTTGCCAGCACACCAGCATCCAAAACATAACACATGCTGGTTTTGCTGGTGACCAGGCATGCTAGTGTGTGCTGGCCTTTCTAGTAGGGAGCTTTTTTGCTGACCTTCTCAGCCTGCTCTAGTGAAGGAAGAATATATCCAGTTATAGACAATATAAAGTATAAACCAGTAAAAGTCTAATAACAGCAACCTGATTTCAACTGTTACAGCAAGACTATTTGAAGAAATGAAATCATTTATTGGTCTTCTGTAGCTGTGAGCTTTCTTTGCTTTCTTAAGAGGTTTATGCTTGTGCCATTCCTGTTTTTGCCATGCTTTCAGATTCATTCACCTCTAGTGAACATAAAATGATTGTTTAAAGAGGAAGCACACTTTGTTTGGCTTGATAGATTTTTACATATGGGGGAGACTGCTAAGGTTTATTGAGGTAATAGCGGGGAGTTCATTACTCACTAATGGGATTGGCATTCAAATCTCCATTCAAATTTCAAGCAAATTTCTGAAAAGTTGGTAAAAGAAAATGCAAGTTATTTAGTGTTTCCATCAGCTACTGTTATGTACACATTCCTGAAGATGGCATGACATGCTTGTGCAGTATATAACAATGACAGGATTCAAGCAGTTTTGACAGGCCTCTGACAATTATACATAGCTGTAGCTTTAACAGTTCAGAAACGATAATGAGAGCATGTAGTGGCCCATTTAATGACTGAAGTCGCTGTCCCACCACCACCCACCAAAGGCTACTGAAGGAAACAGATTTGGTAGGACGCTGTGATGAACACATGATTTTCATTCCTACATTGTCTATATTTATTTGAAAAATCTTATTCAAGTGTAAAAACAACATTTTTTGCCATATTTAAAATATCTGGTGGATGGAATGTTCTCTGCTGTTCTTCAAGGGGTGGCATGCTGTTACATGCCTTGTGCCATTCGCCTCTCTCTCCCTCTCTCTTTTTTTTGTTCCCTCACATCCATTGTTCCTCTGTGGTACCTAAACAAGCTGTAGCATTGTCCTTGAGTTCCATAAGCATGTTTTCTCCTAAAAGACCAGGTCTGTATATTGGCTTCATTTTAGTTTTCATCCGAAGGAACCCCATGTCCTTCAGACAGAAAGCCATGGACCTCTGCCCAAAGCTCAGGGAGGACGAGAGAGAGGGGTAGATCGGGCTGGTCCTGACTCATGCTGGTTATGCTAATTTGCTCCTCACTAATTGAAAGCTGTTATGCAGCAATCAGAGACCTACTGAGCTACAGCCACGTTCATTAGAAATACATATCACAACCCCCACTGCTTCACTGCGAGAGAGAGGGAGGGAGCGGGGGAGGGAGGGTGAAGGAGCTGTTTCAGAATGTAAAAAGTAGAGGCAAAGAGCAAGGGCAATGGATATGAACATCAAAGGAGAATGAATACCGAGGTAGATAGGCACAAATGTTCACTTATGCACCACAGTGACTTTATTATTTATGTATTCACATTTTGTTCCTCAGAGATATTGCAAGCTCCTATCCCTCTGAGGATCTAACCTTTGTGAAATCTTTTATTCCCCACCTCACCCGGCACCGCTTGAAAATCAGGACGTGCATGTCTGGGTGGATGGGTGGGGGTGTGTGTGTGTGTGTGTGTGTGTGTGTGTGTGTGGGGGTGTGTGTGTTCAGGCACGTCAGATAAACTACATATTTGCTTCACGCCACCCACGTTTTGCTTTAAAAGCTTTAAATTGGTTAACCTGTTGCTCAGTCAATACATATGGCAGCAGTCAGTGTATTAGGATCCATTCCCAGTGATTAACACAGAAGCCCATTCAATGTGTTCACCATTAAATACATTCAAATGAATTCGCCTCATGCTGAGTCTGCCGTATTCACTTTAAATGCTTGGCTTTGTCTCCCGCACTCCTCCATGGAATATGAGGCAAAATGGAGAAAGTTCACCTTTGAATAGAGCCGCTTGCCTGACATGGATCATTTTAATATCAAAGAGCTTTTGATCAGTGCAATCATTTAACCTTTTGTCTAAAAATATTCCCACTGTACTAATTGTGGTTATGTATAAAGGCCCTTTCACATCGAAATCAAAAAAAAAGAAAGAAAGAAAAAAAGCTGTGAGCTTCAGCTCCTCTTTTAAACTGCTTCTGATTGGCAACCGTTTTCATTTCTGTCTCCCTTCGTAAAAGTTACCTTGAATTGCAAGCCAAGTTAAAACAGTGTGGCACAGAGCAGAGGTTGCTGCTAACGCTGAGAGCTGGTCGTTGATACTACCAGAATTAGGAATAGGTCGTAATGATAACTTATTATATGAAGTGGGATTTTTCAACATTTTAGCCTTGTTCAGTGGTTGCAATATAAAGAAACACATTCCGAGTGGTATGATATGAAATGCTCTTTTCTAAAGAAACTTACTCACTTGGATGTCTTTACAGCGGTGGTAATGGGAATCAGGGGTCACAATGCCTATGTTGCAAATCGAGCCAAAAGCACATGAAAAGGTACACATCTTTTTTAAATCTGTAATAATGAAAATGATTAAACAGTTGTAAATCTGGAGCAAATGAAAAGACTCTGTAGCAACATTAAGAATGGGTGGAGGGAGGAAGCCGGGGCAGGTGTGAAGACTGCAAAAACCACTCTGCTTTTCAGCCCACAGACAAATTAAGACAAGATGCTTGTTGAGACTTTTCAGTCTTTTTTTTTTTTCTTTTTGTTCATTACAGTTCAGCTTAGCTCTGCCCGGCTCGGCTCTCACACCTGATGAGATGACTATACGTAGGCTGGCAGAAACAATGCACAGGTGAACACCATCAGCACTTTAGCCTGCTGGTTCAGCCCGACTGCCCTCTCTGTCCTGCACTGGACACTCAGCCACACCCACTTCACCACAGACTCTTTGCAGACTGTTTTGCGAAACAACACCTCTCCATTATGAATCCATTTAAAATGTACCTATCCGCCATGAATCCATTTTTAAAAATGTACTTTAAGCCAAAATTCTATCTCAAATCTACAGTAAAGCAATATCACAGGCATAAGGCAGTTTACTTGCAACCATTTCATGTGGTAACTTTCAATAACACATTCCCCCACAGCAATAAAAAAAAAATCCTGAGTGCTAGCATAGCCACTCATGTAGAGGCTAATGAAAACAGATTTTATATTTGGCATCCAGAGGTAACACTACCTAAATGGATTTCTTTTGTTATTAGCCAGCTAGCCAAAACAATAAATAAATAACATTGCATTTGTGCCCCAAAGTTCTTTAGTCCCACCTTCAAAATGCATCGTCAGCAGGGGGTTTTGCTGGTCTGTTTCTTTAGCTCTCTTGCACCGTTCACCTGACATGTTCTGACACTGCTAGCAACTTATCACTTATCTGGGTGAAACTAACCAGATTAGCATTTTATGCCATTGTCTATGATAACATTTTTGACATTATTATTTTCTTGCATAACTTTCGGAGATACAAGGCTTTGTGCCTTGTGATGATTTTGATATAATAAATCAAATTTATGCGGAAGTACCAAAAAACAATACAATAACATATGCAGCAATAATAAAAATCTTGTTTATTTTTTCATTTAGTTAAGTGAAACACCACATTAGCATTTCTTGTCCTTTTAGAATATTTGGAGTATTTAGAGTATTTGACAAAATGTTTACATGTATTCCCCTCCCATCGACCCACCACCAATGGGAGGCGCAGTAGTAGGGGTTCGGTGCTTTGTGGATCGGGTAGTGTCCGAAGGCGTGGGCCTTGGCGTTCTGATCCTCGGTTGCTGAAACTGGCTTTTGGAACTTGGAACGTTACCTCACTGGCGGGGAAGGAGCCTGAGTTGGTGTGCGAGGTTGAGAGATACCGGCTAGATATAGTGGGGCTCACCTCAACGCACAGCTTGGGCTCTGGGTCCAATCTCCTTGAGAGGAGAGAGGCTGGACTTTATTCTTTTCTGGAGTTGCCCATGGTGAGAGGCGGCGGGCAGGTGTGGGCTTTCTCATAGCCCTCATAGCCTGTATGTTGGGGTTTTCTCCGGTGGACGAGAGGGTAGCTTCCCTACGCCTTTGGGTTGGGAAACGGGTCCTTCAGAGTACCCAGCCTTCCTTGGGAGGGGTGCTTGAAAGTGCTCCTCCTGGAGACTCTATTGTCCTACTGGGGGACTTTAACGCTCACGTGGGCAATGACAGTGAGACCTAGAGGGGTGTGATTGGGAGGAATGGCCTCTCTGATCTGAACCCGAGTGGTCAGTTTTTGGACTTCTGTGTAAACCACAGTTTGTCCATCACGAACACCATGTTTGAACACAAGGATGTCCATAAGTGCACATGGCACCAGGACACCCTAGGCTGCAGTTCAATGATTGACTTTGTAGTCGTGTCTTCAGACTTGCGGCCATGTGTTTTGGACACTCAGGTAAAGAGAGGAGCTGAGCTGTCAGGTGGTGGTCAGACCGGGCAAGCTCAAACATATAGTGAGGGTTTGCTGGGAACGTCTGGCAGAAGAACCTGTCAGATTGATCTTCAACTCACACCTCAGTCAGAAATTTGACCAGATATCGGGAGAGGTAGGGGACATTGACTCAGAATGGGCCATGTTGTTGAAGTGGCTGACTGTAGCTGTGGCCGTAAGGTAGTTGGTGCCTGTCGGGGCGGTATCCTCGAATCCGGTGGTGGACACCCCAGGTGAGAGATGCCGTCAAGCTGAAGAAGGAGTCCTTCTGGGCATGGTTGGCCTGTGGGACACCAGAGGCAGCTGGCAGGTATCGACAGGCCAAGCGATCTGCAGCTTCAGTCGTCGCCAAGGCAAATACCCGTGTGTGGGAGGAGTTTGGTGAGGCCTTGGAAAGTGACTTTGAAGTCGGCTCCGAAAAGATTCTGGCAAACCGTCAGGCTCCGACTCAGAAGGGGAAAGCAGTGTGCCACTAGCACTGTATATAGTGGAGAGGGTGTGCTGCTGACTTCGACTGAAGACGTCATTGGGCGGTGGAAGGAATACTTTGAGGACCTTCTCAATCCCACCGACACATTCTCCAGTGAGGAGGCAGAGTCTGGGGACACGGGAATAGGCTTGTCCATTACTGAGGCCGAAGTCGCTAAGGTAGTTAAGAAGCTTCTTGGTGGCAAGGCTCCAGGAGTGGATGAGATCCTGAAGGCTCTGGATGTTGTGGGGCTGTCTTGGCTGACACACCTTTTCAACATTGCGTGGGCATCAGGGGCGGTGCCACTGGATTGGCAGACTGGGGTGGTGGTGCCTCTTTTTAAAAATGGGGACTGGAGGGTGTGTTCCAACTACAGGGGAATGACACTTCTCAGCCTCCCTGGTAAGGTCTATGCAGGGGTACTGGTGAAGAGAGTCCGGCTTATAGTCGAACCTCGGATCCAGGAAGTGTGGGTTCCGCCCTGGTCGTGGAACACTGGACCAACTCTTCACCCTCTCCAGGATCCTAGAGGGTTCATGGGAGTTTGCCCAACCAGTCCACATGTGCTTTGTGGATCTGGAGATGCCATTCGACTGTGTTCCCCGGGGTATTTTGTGGGAGGTGCTTCAGGAGTACAGGGTACATGGCTCTTTGCTGCGAGCCATTCAGACCCTGTACAAACAAAGCAGGAGTTTGGTTCGCAAGGCCGGCAGTAAGTCAGACTCGTTCCCAGTGAGAGTTGGACTCCGTCAGGACTGCCCTTTGTCACCGATTCTATTCATAATTTTTATGGATAGAATTTCTAGGCGTAGTCAGGGGATGGAGGGTTTGGTGACCTCAGGGTCACATTGCTGCTGTTTGCAGATGATGTGGTCCTATTGGGGACATCAGGCCGCGAACTTCAGCTTTTGCTGGATCGGTTTGCAGCAGGAGTGTGAAGCGGCCGGGATGAGAATCATTGCCTCTAAATCCGAGACCATGGTTCTCAGGCGGAAAAGGGCAGAGAGTCCTCTCTGGGTCGGGGATAGGCTCTTGCCTCAAGTGGAGGAGTTTAAGTATCTCGGGGTCTTGTTCACGAGTGATGGTACAAGGGAGCGGGAGAGTGACAGGCGGATTGGTGCTGGGTCAGCAGTGGTGCAAGCTCTTTACCGGTCTGTTGTGGCAAAGAAAGAGCTGAGCCATAAGGCAAGGCTCTCGATTTACCGGTCGATTTACGTTCCCACCCTCACCTATGGTCATGAGCTTTGGGTAATGACCGAAAGAATAAGATCGCGATTACAAGCGGCTGAAATGAGTTTCCTACGTAGGGTGTCTGGACTCTGCCTTAGAGATAGGATGAGAAGTTTGGTCATCCGGGAGGGACTCGGGAGGGAGTAGAGCCGCTGCTTCTTCACACCGAGAGGAGCCAGCTGGGGTGGTTCGGGCATCTGGTTAGGGAGGTGTCACAGGCAAGTCCACCTGGGAGGAGACCCCGGGGAAGACCCAGGACACGCTGGCGTGACTATATCGCCCAGCTGGCCTGGGAGCGCCTCGGAATCCCCCTTGGAGTGCTAGTGGAAGTGGCTGGGGAAAGGGAGGTCTGGGCCTCATTGTTTAGTCTGGGCCTCATTGCCCCGCGACCCGAACCCCGGAGAAGCGGAAGATAATGGATGGATGGATGGATGGATAGGTGTATGGATGGTTTGTATGATACTTTAAATGAATATTACATAGCATTATAGGATGGTTTTAGATGCAAAGCACTTCATGGACCTGACTCGCTTGCTCTCTTACTCACATTTAGCAAGCTGTCGATTCTCAAGAAGGGGGCACTCTAATAGCACTCAAATAGCTTTTGGTGCTTTGTAAGAGCAGTGCTTTGCATCAGTGTGTCCTTGTTAAAGCAAAAAAGTTAAAAATCCACTTTAGCCCTATTCAGATTGGATTAAATTATTATAGGTGGTATGTTTTAAAAAGCCTGGATGCTAGCAAATTTAATAAACAAATGAACACATTTGTTTATTAAATAGATATATTTATATATGAAGCATATAAAGGACTGCCTTGATTATATTGTGTTATAATTTTAGCCCATATATAAATATGTAGTGTTTTACACATAGCTGCCATTGCAATTGTCCCTTTAATTAGACTGCGAGATTACACTTCACTGACAGGCTTGATTTTGTTTCTCCCCCTGCTCTCCAGTGTAGAGTAGATACAAAGTTCTACCTTCCAGACCAAGTTAATGGTTAGAAGACTTCCAAACCATCCATTTCATAATTCAGAAAATGTTTGCTACAGATATGTGCAACTGAGTACAGTGAGCAGCAGCTATCGGTTTTTTTTTCCCAATGTGATGCAACATCTGTCTGGAAAATCCACAAAAAACACATCTGTAGACATTTGTATCCAGATGGGACTAAATGAATCAGACATCTGAGTTTGGTGAAAAACAGTAAGTAATTCAAACTGAAATTATCTCAACTGAAGAGGAAGGAAAATTAAAAAAAAAAAAAAAGCTTTGCCGATCCGTACAGAAATCCCAAAGACCCAGTGTAAATTTGATCCCCTACCGATAGAGATGTAGTGAATTTTTTTTTTTTTTGGTTTGTTTATATTTTTTTCAATAATCAACATCATTGATTTACCTAAGCCATTCCAAATGTCTGTGCATTTCCTTTAAAACTTCATTTCAGCCCGCTTCAGTCTGGTTGAGGCTTTTGAACCGTATCTCTTCATGTGGCACGCTTGCTAGGTTTCCCAGCATCCTGCAGTGTGTGGAGGCCTTTCTGTAGGCGTGGGCAGCCCGGTGAAATGCCTGACTGCCTTCATCATGCTGTCATTATGGCCTTACTGCCCTGTTTTTTTGCATGCCTGCACTGATGACTGGATGCCGTGACGAGATCGCTCATGGCAACGGCACAGGTCTGCCTCCATCACGGTTCAGGGGAAAAGAAGGCCGAGCGTCCCCCTGTGGGAATCTACAACCTGACAGAAACACGCACATATAGCCCTCAACTTCTCTCCCTCACTCTGCCTCTGAGGAGGCCACCTGCTGGTATTTTTTCCTCCTGGAGGAAAACACTGCATTGCCGTCCCTTTTTCCATGTTTTTCTTCCCCTTTTTTCTCATCGCTTTGTCTCTCTCTCTCTCTCTCTCTCTCTCTCTCTCTCTCTCTCTCTCTCACCCCCTCCACATCAGCTAGAATCATTATTCCTTCCATCATTTCATTTAACAAGCCTTTTTAAATGCGGTTTAGCTGCCACATGTGATCAACACCCACTGTACTTAATCAGCACTGACATTAGGACCTGTGTCCTGATCGCTGACTCATTTGAGACTTTATTAAAAATAGCCTGTTCTTTATGACTAGCCCTTTAACAAACTTCGAATTTGCTTGAAATTTACAAAGTAATGATTATGTTCCTCTGAATGTTGTGGGAGCTATGTTCTCCTGGACATTGTAGAAGTTATGTTCCCCTAGAGGTTAGTAATATTATGTTCTCCTAGAAGTTGTAGACATTAAGATTCCCTAAAAGTTGTGTTCTCCTGGAACTCATGAAAGTTATGTTTCTAGACGTTCCTGGAGGTCTCCTGGAAGTTGTGGAATTCATGCTGTCTTCGAAGTTTTGAAAGCTATCTTCTCCCGGAAGTTCTTCATGTGTGGAATTTATGTTCACTTGAAAGTCGTGGAAGTTGTGTTCTCCTAGAAGATGCGAAAGTCTTGTTTATCCTGGACATTCCTGGAGTTGTGGAAAGTATGTTATCTTTGATGTTGTATAGATTATCATCTCCTGGAAATCGTGAAAATTTTGTTTTCCTAGACATTCCTGGATGTTGTGGAAATTACTTTCCGTAAGAGGTTTCAGAAGTCATTTTCAGTTTTAGGGATGCATTGATATGATTTTTTCAGACAGAGTAGAAGTACATGTTTTTCAGTACTCACCCATACCAAATCCAATACCATACTGAGTAACCTACTTAGAATAAAGCCGTTGCTAGTGCAAATATGTGCAACATTCCATAACAGTTAAATCCAAATCCTGATTTTAAATGACATGCATAGCTAGCTATGCTACATGAGTTACCTTGGATTAAGTGTCATAGCAGTGGAGAAGAATGGGTTTTGTTCCGTATCACATGGTACAGTGACAGCAGGAATCACATCCAAGGTTCACTTGTGGAGTTTAATATCTAAAGTCTTTTGTTTGGCTGGTTGAACCATAGTTGAATGTTCTGTAAAACCAAACACACACTGTGTGATTTTAGAGACCTTGTTTCTTGGTGACTCGCACTATAGAAAAACATCCATGCTAGGTGAAATGCAGCTCTACAGGCATCTCTATCTACAGATAATTTCAAATGAAGCTCTTTTATTCAACATAAAACGCTGCACACCAAGTACTGAACAAACACACTGAGAAACTGATTGAGTAGCATGCTGACACTGTATTGTAATATACATGCTGGGATCGGTCAATCTATCTGCAGTCTGTTTTACAAAGACAGTGTAAAAATCACTGTATTAACCTCGCAGTTCAGTTCAAACAATGTCGGTATGTGTGGACTTTGTTGACTTTTATCGCCTCAGTTTAGCAGACTTACGTGTCTGCACCCATATGGGGAAGTAGTTGTGATTGTGTGTGTTTAAAAATGGGCTAAAATTGTGCAGTGAATTCCAGGCGGGAATCTGCCAAGGTGGAAAGTTTAATTTGGCAGTTGTCTAACTGCCTCCTTCACTCCCAGCTTGAGTTGTTTAATTAGTGTGGCAGGGTACACTTCGCTTACATCACAGGGTTTCAGCAGATATCAGAATGTTGGTATCAGTGAATTTTTTATACGTACAACCCCAATTCCAATGAAGTTGGGACGTTGTGTAAAACATAAATAAAAACAGAATATGATGATTTGCAAATCCTTTTCAACCTATATTCAATTGAATACACTACAAAGACAATATATTTAATGTTCATTCGGATAAACCATTGTTTTTTGTAAATATTCATTATAATATATATCATTCATTATAAAAATTCATTCTGAATTTGATGCCTGCAACACGTTGCATGCTTGAATGGCAGCATATGTTCCTCCAAAACTTGTATGTACCTTTCAGCATTAATGGTGCCTTCACAGATGTGCAAGTTGCCCATGCCATGGACACTAACACAACCCCATACCATCAGAGATGCTTTTGAACTTTGCACTGATAACAATCCGGACAGTCCTTTTCCTTTTTGGCCCAGAGAACACGATGTCCATCATTTCCAAAAACAATTTGTGGAAAATCCGTTTGTCCGTTTGAACATTAAATATCTTGTCTTTGTAGTGTATTCAATTGAATATAGGTTGAAAAGGATTTGCAAATCATCGTATTCTGTTATTATTTATGTTTTACACAACGTCCCAACTTCATTGGAATTGGGGTTGTACAAGTTCAAGTTCAAGTGAATGAGTGCAGTGTCAACCTGATACCCATATCAGTATCGATGCATCCCTGTTCTGTTTGTCAGGCAGTTTTGTGCCTTCCAACTTAGTCATTTCAACCAGGCATTTCCAAATGTGCAGCAGTTTGAACCTGAGGTGTTTCACAGAACCTGAGGTCTTTCATTTATAGCTAATACCACAAGACATGATGCTGTACAAGCACCCCTGCCCTCCTGCAGTTGAATGCGGTGTGTTAATGATTGTCTGCGAGTATGACTTCTGCGGAGTGGCAGAGGGGAATTTTGCAGGAATATTCCGGGTCATGTAGCGAGTTCTTAATGAGTTTGCACCGCATCTCTGACAAGGTGTCTTCCCACCCGTCGACATCCATGTTGCGTCGTCTCTTTCACTTGTGTTACCACGGTGACAGGACTGACATTCCCTTCGCTGGTGCTGCCAGGTAGAGCGTCACTTCTCATTCTGCACCTGCCAGTCAAAGCACTCCACCTGTGCTCACTCACCATGTGGGTGGGTGGGGGAGGAGTCTCGGGATCCGAGTGATACTTGAGGTGTGCTGCTTAGCTTTAGAACATAAACAGGCTGATTTGTTTATATAATGTTGTTATATGCTTGCATGTGAGGGAGCTGCATGACCAGACTGAGAGATCTGAGAGTTTTTCTCTATAGTGTGTGTCGTTACTTTCCACGGAACAATGGGAACCTTCAGCCAGTGCAATTACAGGCTAATGGAATTTTAAAACAGCACAGGAGAACTGCATTTATCAGCGTATGATGCTGGCCTTATTCCTTCATTATACAACCTGAATTGTATTATTGGGGGGAAAAATAATGAATATAATAAAAAGAAATATTGGAGGAAAGAAATGTGAACAGAAATCTTTTTTATTTCTCTCAGTCTCTCTTCCAGTCTTTCTCCTTTTTTTGTCTTTCTGTCTCTCTTTCTTTGCCTCACTACCCTTTCTCCTCTCTTTTCTTCCTGTCTGCCACTCTCTTGCTCTGTTCTCTTTCTGTCGCCCACATTCTCTCTCTCTCTCTCTCTCTCTCTCTCTCTCTCGCTGAAATTATTACTGTGGCAGGCTGTCCATTGGTTTGGTCTGGTGCCCGTGTGTGTGTGAGAGAGAGAGATTTGATTGAGGTTAGGGGAAATGCTTGGTTAATCTGGACTGCATACTGATGGACTACAAGGTCAAGTGCTGAAAGACAAATAAAGTGCATCAGAGAGCCACCAGAAGCATACATTTTAGTCTAATGAAGATGCAGTCTGTATGTGTGTTAATGAATTAAGTCTTCATTTTCAGTACAGAAGTTAGAGCACCGTTCATTCATTTATTATTTAATTAATGTATTTAACAGAAAATTACACACAAGCATTATCACATAAAGGCGTAATGTACATTTTCAGTATTTAGAGAGTCTACCCTTTGCTTATATTACAGATTGCATTCTTTTTAGAAGGCTTGCTTTCAGTTTTTCAAAAAAAACTGTAGGAAACTTTTTTCCACACTTCCAAAGTTCAGTCTTAGATGTTGGTTGTATTTTCTGCTTCTTTGATTAAAGAATTCCCAAACGCACTCACTGATATTGAGGTCTGGACATTGTTGTGAGAGCACCAGCAGCTATTTTGTGTGTTCTTTCTTTGTCTACTTCTTACTTCTGTAACAGTTGCTTGATAACTGCACATCCTTCAGACTCATAGCACTGAGTCTTCTCACAGTGCAAGGATGGACAGAACACTGTAGATCATTGAGGAGAGTGGAGCTTAATATTGTCTTTTCTTTCAAAGATGAAAGTACCATTGATGAAAAGTATGAAAGTATCTGAGAGTGACACTGCTGGTGGTCTGTCAGGTCACACATAGCTGTTAGGTATATGGTTTTCTCCATTTCTTTTAATGTACTGTGTAAACTGCATGATAATGATTTTTTTTTTACATTCTGCATAATTAAACAATTAAGATGTAAACAAATTCATTCAGAGCAGTTTGGTATAACATGCCCTATTATAAAGAATAGTACCAAAGAAAAAATGGTCATTTAATGCCTCTGAAAGCTTATTCGAAGGCGGTTAGCACATGAAATGGTCAGGACACATAACACTGAGTTGTCTTTTCATAGTGGGAAAGATGGAAAGAAACACCTGTGAACCTTTTCAGATCTGAAACAACTGTGGAGTTTGATTTTCTCCTTTCTCTCATAGATGAAAGGTTTATTGAGACATGTTTATAGGATTTTTGAGACATGCTTTGAGCTATATGTGTGATGGTCTGATCATGCAGTTTGCACAATGCTAAATAAAGTACATGATCAATTATTTAGCTGCATTACCTCCAGCTCAAACTAATTTCAGACAGCAAACGAATCTTGGCTGATTGGCTACATTTAAGGTGAGGGGGAAATTGCACAAATTACATTTCTCAAAACTCTAGCATTAAATCTGTGAATGTATGGTAAAGGCAGGTGCTTTAGCAGTCAGCCAGTGCAGTTAGGGTGTGCTCAGTAAAATGTTGTACCCCAGCGGCCAGATGGTCAAATCCTCTCTGTGTTAAACCCTTCAATGTTATTATCAGTGCATGAGTCAGTAAGCTCTGACTTTAAGCACCACTACAAGTTTTGGAGATTGATGGATAATAGAGCTCTAAATTTCCTTTTCTTTCTCAGTGCTCCCTTCTCTTTCATTGCTCTTCTCTTAAAATTGATTCTGCTTCCTTCTCTTCCTAATATGGGGCACATGTGAATAAGCAGATTCAGATTTTTAACCCAGTAGACCCAGAATCTGAATCAGGCTTTTTTGACAATTTACAAGGAATTCACTTTCAGCTACACAGCTCACAGTACACAGTAGCTGATACTAAGTCACTTAGGCGTCTATACCAGTGTTCTACCAAACATACACGCTGTCTTATACACATACAAACTTCTGTTCTTTGTAGACACTAACACAATCATAACTAAAAAGACTATGCAGAGCATTTTTGTACAGTTTGGTGTACAAACCCATGCTAAATGTAGTAATATTGAGTTGATTGAAATAAGCTAATAAAGGTCAGTTCTGGTTTATGTCAAGGTAATCTCATCCTATGCCCGAGCTATCAGTATTTGCTTGACGTACATTTCCAGAGATTCACACAGTGCATACCAGAGACCTTCATGCCCTCGAGTGACTTGGCGACTCGTCTTTAAATTACTCATGACAACAAAAACTCAAGACCTACGACTTGAGAAATTTCCACCTAAGGAAAACAAACAAAACTGATTAAAGTAGGACCACAAATCTTAATGCAGTAAATGAATCAATCTTTCAGTTCTGACCTTACATATGTGGCTTTGGGTGTTAGTTTTTCTACATTGTGTTGAGCCCTATTTGAGCTGGATTAGTTTTACCAGTTTAAACACACATTACTCATTGTAATGTGTGTGTGATTTGACCGACCAATTTGTACTTGTACTGGAACTGTGTAATTATCCAAATTACCCCAGAAAGCCCTAATTGAAACAAGACATTACCATCAGAATAAATCCCAAACCATTGGGATTGGGACTGGACGCCCATTATCAATGACAATTCTAAATAATCTAGCATAATCATACTGCATGTTTTTGGTAAATGGTCAAAATGCCTTTGAAGTGAAATTTGGAAAATACAGCCTAACAAGACAGAAAACACATTGCCTTGAGAGAGGTAATTTTGAGATTTCATTTTCCCTTTTTTTTTGTTGGCCATTCCCAAAAATAATGTAGATTTCAGTAGTCTTGTTATGAACTTGAGGATTAATGAATTAGATCAAATCAAGCTCCATTTTAGTTATTATCCATGTCTTTAGGTCACAGGAAAAAAAGAGAATAAAAGAAGGTACCGTTGTCTGTTACCTGCTTTTCTTGTTATGTTACTATTAACTTGTCAAATTAAACAAGACTGCTATTACAGTGGGAGCTCTAAGTTCAGTGAATTATAGAAGATACTTTCTCTGAAATTATTACTGAGCAGACATGTAATAACTGCAGACATTGCAGATTCATATTGGATTAAAATAACAGATCTCATCAGTAATCACTCAAATTACGGCACATTCCCAGCACATAAAACTAATCCAGCTGGATTAAGTCCCATTGTTAGATGCAGACTTCATATTGTACAAATGTAAACCCCTACCAAAAAACGAACATTACATGTTATATTTGAATAATGTGACTTTTATGATAGAACAGCTATATGATGTCTGATGGACAAAACAGAGCTATGCATACTAGCACAATAGCTGTTATAGCTGAAGCCATCTGATCTATCTTAAGTTTTAAGTTAAAAATCACATTCTTTTAAAACTTACTGAAAGTTGAGGTGGATTAGCTATTGTGCTAGCCAAAACTACAGACTAAGCGCTTTAAGTTGTTTTGCCGCTTTTCCTTTAAACTGCATTTACTGTCTGTAGAGCTTCAATTCTGTCCTTCAGACTAAGGTTTATTTGTTAAGGCTTGTTATTTGAAACTGTGTTGAACCTGACAGGCTTTTACAGTGTCTCCAGCTAGTAAAAGCGATGTAAATGTGGTGTTTAAAGGAAAGAGGATAAACAACTGAAATTGTTGGCATGTTTTTATAATCGTTTTCATAGCATGTGTGCTAGCCAGTACAATAGCTGTTATAGCTGAAGTTGCCAGGTAATCTCACTGAAGCTTTTTAGGTTACAGGTCATATTCCTTATATACAACTTACTAAAGTTGTACTTTAGTATATACAACTTCAGCTCGATGATCTATTGTGCTAACTAGCTCTCATTCTATATGAACTACTGGTTTTTGCTGATCTAGTGCTGGTCACATAGCATATTCATGCTAGTTGACGGTCATACTCGTGTAACAACTTGCATTGCTGCTGAACAGCATACTAGCATCCAAAACATAACAATGCTAAGCTGGTCTGTGCTATTTTTTTTAGCAGGGCCAGTAATTTTAAATTTAAGTTTTGACCATTTTCTTTAAAAATCGTATTTACTGTGTGTAGTGCTTCAGTTTTGTCTTTGTGGCTGGAATTTCTTTCTGTAATGAAAGGAAAATACCCGTAATTTGAAGCCATATTGGACAGGTTTTTTAAAGTTTTTCTGATCATGTCATACATCTTTCCATATTAACATCAGACACACAAGCTTAAAGAGAAGCTCAAGGTCAATGTTTAGGTCTCAAATGCAAAACCAACATTATACTGATGAAGATATGACAATAGTAGAAAATTCACAGACATCCTGAAAAGACATGTCCACAGAGTTTTGACACACTCATAAAAGATTCATCCATTTATAGGGGTCCAAAGTACAACCAGTGTTACAAAGTGTCCGTTACACATTGCATGCATTTCCACATTTCCACCGAGGTCTCCAAATCACCAAATCCTACATAGTGTTGCTTTAAGTTGTTTGGCCTTTTTCCTTTATACATTGAGTGCGTGTGGTGCTCCAGTTCTGTCTTTCAGACTGAAGATTTTTCTGTAGCAAAAGGCACATTGTTTCAAGAAGGGTTGAACCTGTCTACAGCTAATAATGATACTAAGTTGTAGTTCTCTTCTAAGTTCTCTTTGCAGAGGAATAAATCAGTCACATTTACTTGGAATTTAAGGGGTTAAAGAAGCTTAAGATAAATTGTATTTGTGTGTGCATGTGAGAGAGGAGGAAGAGATCAGGTAGCGATATCTAGTATCAAATAGCTGAAGTACATCAGGCCATCCTGTTTTGTGTAGGTCAGAGCAGAATGAATTATCAAGCATCTGCATCTGTCTGCATCTCAGACTAATCACCACACATACACCCACATTGTTTTCACTGCTCTGCTTGAGTTTTCAGCTAAAAATGGTCGCTTGTTTTCTGTCTTTCCAGTGAAGAGGCTGCTTTGAACTGTCTCCGTGTTCATCGAAAGCATGCTGAAAGACGAGCCATATCTTTACTTGACTGATTGCTCATTTACTAAAAAGAGCGAGATTGTTCCTCAGAGAGGCTCCGGCTTTGATGTTTGATTTCACATGTCTTCCATCACTTTCTAGGATGCGGGAGACGTGCAGTACCATTGACAAGTCCAGAGCTTTTTTTTTTAATACACACTGAGAGTTGAGTTCGCTCAGGGCTCTAGTCTCACTAGGAGGCTGAAACATGTCTCCTCACATCTCCTCCGCACACATACGCTCCTTCCTCCATCTTTCCGTCAACAGCTCCTTCTTTTACCCACTAATACAAACACGACGTGTCTCTCTTTTCCTTTAACTGCAGCGTATTCTGGTGAGAGTGACTGGTTAGATGTAATACTTTGTGTTAGCCTGTATGGCAGGCACACGGCTCTGATATTAGCATGCTACCCTAAAGTAATAAAACTCCGTTAGCCTCTGCTGCTTAATTTCCCCTGGCTTAAATTTCCAACGTGCTCGGCCTCTCTCGCCACACGACACGTGGCTTCCTTTATTGAATCCCTGCCACTTCCGCCGCAGCACTAACTCGATAAGCCGAAGCAGAGACTATATGAATATGACTGTCAGGTGTTCCTCTGTAGAGTCAATTATCAGCAGCAGGGCTGCTTTTTCACACCACTCTGTGGCTTTCCCCCTGCCCTGTCAGTCTAAATCTGAGGTTTAGACATCAGCCCGCTAGGGGGAGAGATACACCGGTTCACCAAAGAGGATTAACAAAGGAAAAAAGGACCAGGTGAGGGCGTGAACTCTGACAGTTTTCAAACTGCACCAGTTCAGCTCTCTCCCTCTCTCTGTATTCACATCTTTCACTCTTAGTCCCGGTTGCTCGAGCTCTGTTAAATACACTCCAGCTTCACTCTTTCTGCTCATTCTTCACTGGGGCCATAGTAGAGATGCACTGATATCAGAAAACAGAAATGAACAGTGAATAGACACACCTGTAGTGTTTACACATCAGCACACAGCAGCTTCTCTGGCTCAAAAATGGAGCTGAATGTTGTTTTACATCCAAATGTCTTATGTCGTTTGTCTCGTAAGTGCGTCTTATTCACTCGTGCTGCATCTCTGAGTGTCAGCTTAGTGAATATGACCGGCATTCACGCACTCAGTATCAGCGACTTTCAGTGTTCACTGCTGAGTTAAAGAGCTGACCGACAGAGGCACACCACGGGCAGGCCTAGTGGATGCACAGGCCTGGCTAGTGGGTTGCTATGCTAAAGGCTTAATCCAGACTATCATTATGCTCACAGTTCAGTAGTTCCTTCCGCTCTCTCAATAACATTAACTCAGACTGTAAGTGATCACACGGCAGCAGACAGCCTAAAGGAGCAGTGTTCGTGATTCTGTTCATGATTCTTCCATGAGCATTTCTACTACTGCTTGTCGTCCCACATCACCACCGTGTTGTTAAGTTCTGTCTACTGGTGTGCATTCACGTGTCAGAAGTTACTTTGTGGTATCGGTCATAGGTATAGGTGCCCCATCACTGATGCCGATACTGCGTGTAAGTGCCAGTATCAGCACTGATACCAATACAGTGACAATCCAGAGCCACACTTCAGACTCAAGCTTTCTTCTCACAGTGGAAGGATGGACAGAAACTGTCCTGTGGATTTTTTAGATCTGAAGCAAGAGTGGAACTTAATTTTCTCCTCTCTCTCAAAGATGACAGCTTTAAGTACTGTATATCTGAGTTTTGTTGTTCTATCAGGTCTAGTTCAGGTCATGGTTGTTAGGAGTCCCATTTACTCTACATCATTTTTTGAACATCAGTTTTGGAAAGTTGTTTTTTCCCCATTTACTTCTGTTTGTCATTGGTCTTCGTTATGCTCATGGATTAACTTATGTCTAATCTCTTTAGAAAGATTTCCTAAATAACTCGTAATTAATAGCCATTTTTACTAGAAATAAATTGCACATTACTGTATCTTCAAAGATTTTATACTTATTATTACTCAAAACTAATTTTCTGTCTTTTATATAGTTATTCCAAGTAGGACCTTCCGGAGATTTTATGGTGGATAAAACTCTAAAATGTAGGGAATAAGAGAAGCAAAATTAGGAACCACTGCTATATTGGAAGTGAAAGAGAAGGACAAATGGAGGGGGAAATGCAGAGCAGAGAGGTGGTTGTCTTTGGCAGACAATCTGCTGCAGCTCTTGTTGGAATGACTCCCTTGTTTTCCTTGCGGAATTGTAAATGTAGTAGCAGAGCACTGTGGGTCCACAGGTGTCTGCTCCGTCCAGTTTGCTTAGCCTGGCAAGAGGCTAATCAGACTAATAGCAGCTGATTGGCCACTGCTATGGTAGCCAGAGTCTGATAGCATAGCATTCTACTCAAATACCCTTTGAGGTTGGTGTTTGCTAATGGCCAAAATGCACAAACACCGCCCTGAGTCGGTTTTGGAATTGTTGCTTTAGCAAAGTTTTAGCAAAAGTCTTTCAAAATGACACAAAAACAGCTTAGGTCTGACAGCACTATATGAAGGAATTCAAAAATGCACCCCAGCATTATCCACTGCCCCAGAACTGACACAGCAGCGCCCCCCGCTGCATTTTCTCCAGCCCCCCTAGATCTCTTTCCTCATCAGTTCAGAACCTCAGAGCTGCCTGTGCTCTGTTCACTTTAATACGGATCACGCAGAACAGAGGATAAAACTGTACCATCACATCCCAGCAGGAGCTCGCTTGCTCTGTCCCCTCCCTCTCCCTTTTTCCCTTCTTCTCACTCTCATACACTTATTTCCCTCTCCCTCTCGAACTCTCTCTTTTTCTTTCCCTCATTCTCTCTTTCTCTCACTCTGTCCCTTTCTCTTTTTTTGCTCTCTTCTTTCTCATTTTTCCTCTGCTTTCTGTTGCTCTCTGTGTCTATCTGTATCCCTCACCCTCACTCTCTGTCTCCTCTCATTTCTCTTTTGTGCACTTTCTCTCTCCCCCGCTGTCTGTCTCTCTCTCTTCTCTCCTGTCCTCTCTTTTACTCTCCTCTCTCTGTTGCTGTCTCTTTATTTTTAATTGCTAATACCTTTACATAAATGATGCTAAAATAAAGGGCTTTCAATATCTCTTTTGCATGTGTGCTCTCACTTTTTTCCCTTCTCTCTCGCTCTCTTCTGTCACTCTTTTTTTCTCGGTTGCTCTCTTTTCTGATTTTTCTTTTACACTGACATAACGTTTACATAAATGATGCTTAAAGAAAGGGTTTTTGAAAGTCTCTCTCTCTCTCTCTCTCTCTCTCTCTCTCTCTCCTCCCCCCTCTCGCCAAATTCATATGTAACAGACAGAGAGAAATCCAAATCAAAACATGAGGCCTCGTGAGGAGTCCTGTCACAGATTCTTATTGAGCAGCTGCGCCGCTGCTGCGTCAAACTGCGCTGATGTGGAGTTTAGCGGGCACACGCACAGTGGGGAGAGAAAAGGGGATGTGGAAGATAGGATCAGATGAAAGCCTTAACCCAGATTCCCTGTCGTTTAGCACTGGAACCTCACTGAAACCTGTTGCTGTGCAGAGTTCAGCCTGCCGGGTTGAATTTAGAGGTGCTGGTTGCAGCTGGCTGTAAAAACATCTGTTGCTGGGTGCTGTGCCAAACCAGGTCAGCCTTGATAGATTTGGTCATGCTGGGCTTTGCAACCTCTAGCAGGTCCGATGTAGCACACTCTTTAGGCTTAAGTGGGACAGAGCAGAAATGGACTTACATCTCCTCGACAAACCTGTTAAAGGCACAGTTTACCTATGTACATGTGTATATTGATATACAACCCCATTTTCAAAAATATTGGAATGTGTAAAATATAAATAGAAACAGAATGCAATGATGTGCTAATCCATTAAACCTTATATGTTGTTACAAATAGGACAAAGACAGCATATCAAATCAAGATCTAAATCCAAAAGTTCTAGAAATGGTGCTGCCTTCTCTGGGCCCAAGTTCATTTAAGATGGACTGAGGCAAAGTCCTTTAAATTCTTTTTGAAATTGTGAACGCTAATGTCCTCTGGGCTAAAGAAGAGATGGACCATCTGCCTTGTTAGTAGCGCACAGTTCAAAAGCCGGCATGGTATGGGGGTGCATTAGTGCACATGGCATTTGGTGACTATTAATGCTGAGCATATAAATCCATAGAGGTTTTGGAGTAACATATGGTGCCATCCAGATGACGTCTTTTTCAGGGAAAGCCTTGCTTATTTCAGCAAGACAGTGACTAAGCACATTCTGCACATATTACAACAGCATGGCTTCATAGTAAAAGATGCCTGGGGCTGAACTGGCCTGCCCCAGTGAAGACCTGTCATTAAAATGTTTGCTGAATGGAACAGAAAATATGGGAAGTAACAATCCCTAATGATTACAGAATGTTGGTAAAAGAAGAGGTGATGCAACACAGTGGTAAGCATGTGGTACTGACCTGTTGCCAGTTATCTCTTTTTATTTTTAGTATTATACACCAAATTCAAAATGGGCATGTTTTCCAAAAACAATAAAAATTTCTCAGTTTTAGCATTTGGTATATTGTCTTTGTACTATTTTCAGTTAAATCTAGAGTTTAAATGAGTTACACATGATTGCGTTCTGTTTTTGTTTACATTTCACTGAGTATCTCACCTTTTTTGAATATCCTTATTCACATGTACACACACAAATTGTGCCTTTAGCAGGTTTATTGAGGAGATCTATGTCCAATTCCTCTCTGTCCCACTTAAAGCCTATAGAGTGTGAATTGGACCAGTTAGAGGTTGCAAACCTAGCATGACCAAAGCTATCAAGGCTATAATTCCAGTTCAGCACCTTAATTGGCTTATTATTAGTAAATGTTATTTATCTTAAGGGTCTCATATTGTGGAAAATTGAGATGTTTTCTTTGTTTTCAAAAATAATACTTTAATGCAGTTGGGGATTAAATTTTCTAAATGTGCCATACATTTCCCACTCCATGCAGTCAATTTACGATTTGCATGGACTGTTGCATTAACAATCTTTTTTATATTCATTACTTTTGTGATGTCCTACAAAAACATTTAAGAGAAATGTAAAGGGTTCTGGACCCTTTAAAACTTGTTTGGTTATTACTCTAACTCTAACTGCAGTGTAAGTTATGTAGTTAAGAGTAGGCCCTCACAGTTTTAGGGCATTCAAGTGGCCAAGACCTGTCTAGATGTTTATTACGCACTCTGTAATCTAAGAATAATAATATTATTCAGTTATATAATTCAGCTAGTTTGCGCTATACTTCATTATTACTGAGTAATGCTGAATACTAAGCCTTAGGATGTAATAAGCCTGATATTTTACAGGGTTAAAATTGATAGACACAAGTGCCGTGTTTGTGGTTCTTCTGTGTGCTCAGCACTAGAGTGGACTGAGTTTCTCTTTTTCTCTCTCTCCCCTCTCATA